>NC_136268.1:111347964-111647964 GCF_964187855.1 Myxine glutinosa | reverse complement strand
TTCCTTTCATATATATTCCCTCGTCCGCGTGCAAGTCTGGTGTGTGGGATCCCAACTTAGGTTTTAGTTTTTATCTGCGCGTTCCATTGATTCATGTTCCGTTTAATAAATATTACTTTTGTACATTCTCAATTCCGTTTTCGGTGTGAGTTTAATTACTTTGCAGGTTTGAAGACTGCTCGTATCGCGTCAGGTAAAAGCTGCCGGCCTATTCTTCTTCCTCTCCCTTCATCCCGCGCATATATAGTGAAGTCCGTATTTGATAACGCCTCAAATAACGCTCAATTTGCTATCCGTGATTCCCCGGTATTTATTCATATATATTGTTGCGGTTTTAGAACCCTCACTTGTAAATAATTCTTGTAAATATTCTATTTGTTAAAAGGTCAAAGGTCGCACCCATAGTTAGGCCATATGCAACACGTAGGTCACCATAGGACTTTAGTTATCTCCTTAGTATGTGTTTAAATAAGGCCATGTTCCCAATAGTCGAATCTGCGTTGCATTAATTAAATAAGAATAGGTTCCTTTCATTTTCCAGCCTCCACCCCCCCAAAAGCTACCCTACCCCAACAGGCGCAATCCATCTTGGCCTAGCATTTCGGCTGCCACTAGTCAAGGAACACGAGGTAGGCCCGAAAAGGGGGGGGGGGGTGGAAAGGCGTTGAGGTGAAGGGTCACAGCATTGGGGGACGGTAAGGGCCACCAGCCAATCAGGGCTGAGGTGGGATGGCCTGGTACGGGCATGGCTGGAGCTTCCAGAGGGTTCGCTGGGCTTGCCTATATAAGCGCGCACGCAAAGCCCTCAGAAGAACTGCTTGGAGAACTGCGCGGGGAGAGCTCGAACAAAAGGACTGCACGGGGAGAGCTCGATTAAAGAAGAACTGCGTGGGGAGAGCTCGAACAAAAGAACTGCGCGGGGAGAGGTCGAACAAAAGGACTGCGCGGGGAGAGCTCGATTAAAGAACTGCGCGGGGAGAGCTCGAACAAAAGAACTGCGTGGGGAGAGCTCGAACAAAAGGACTGCGCGAGGGAGCTCCATTATCAAAGGACCGCGAGGGAGCTCGATTATTGAGAAGAACTGTGTGGGGAGAGCTTGAACAAAAGGACTGCGCGGGGAGAGCTCGATTAAAGAACTGCGTGGGGAGAGCTCGAACAAAAGGACTGCGCCGGGAGAGCTTGATTAAAGAACTGCGCGAGGGAGCTCCCTTATCAAAGGACCGCAAGGGAGCTCCATTATTGAGAAGAACTGCGCGGGGAGAGCTCGAACAAAAGGACTGCGCGGGGAGAGATCGATTAAAGAACTGCTTGAAGGACCGCGAGGGGAGCTCCATTGTTAGAGGAGAACTGCGAAGGGGACCATGGCTATTGGAAGGACTGTGAGGGAGCTCCTTTGTAAAAAGGACTGCGCGGGGGGGCTCCATTGTTAGAGAGAACGGCGCCACAGACTCCTTGCTTATTGTAACGAGATCTGCGCGAGGGTACCCTCTGAGACGAACGTTGAGAGAGAGAGAGAGAGAGTTGGCACGCATATACGTACACGGCATTCCCCCCCGCCATATGTAAGGTCCGGTCGTGCGCCAACGATACACGCTAGCTGCCTGCCCGGGTTTTCGCCACGGTACGAGTTGATGCCTGGAGCCGGAACGCATCGCCTGAACCATCTGCTTGGACCTTCTCCTCCTGCCACTACCCTCCCGTGTGAGTCTGTCTGTTTGTCCGGGGTTGTAAGTAAGACTGTATAGTTAAGCTTGCCCTGTGTCCTTTTGCTCTGTATATTGCTTTCGTTTCCTCTTCTTTGGGTCTTGTAAATAATTAATAAACCCATATTTGTTCTTTCTTTACTCTGGTTTCCTCTCCATTCGATGGCTTGCGTCTTTTCTCAATTGAATACCTGTGGCACGATAGGAACCGCTCAGGATCGGGTTTAGTAGTATTTGTTAATGGCCCGAGTCACGGCTCGCTTCGCTCGGTGTATCCATTAATGCTGCGGCTCAGGTGGGAGTTATCTCCTCGCTTTACGGTCGGGTTGCAGTAAGCAAGTATTTGGGACTCCATTGACCAATCACCCTGGCTAATACTGACCGGAAGTGACGTTATAGCTTCCAGGATTGGGGGACGGCCAGCTTAAGAGACAAGGGGATTAACCCCCCCTTGGTAAGGGGAGAGCCGACCCCCGAATCCGCAACAATATATACAGACAAGGTTGTGGCCTGACATTGTCATCTGGTCCGGTGCAACAAGACAGGTCATCTTAGGGGAATTGTCTGTACCTTGGGAAGAGAACATGGAAGAGGTGCATGAGAGGAAGAGAGGAAAGTACAGTGAGCTGAAGGCAGTGCCGGGAGAAGGGTTGGCGAGTTTCTTGTCAGCCATTTGAGGTGGGGTCAAGAGGGTATATTGACAATTATTCCTTTTCTGCATTTCTTGATCGGCTTGGAGTATGTGGGACAGAAAGAAGGAGGATGTGTGACAGAGTGGCCCAGGTTGCCTTGAAAGGCTCACTTTGGATTTGGAGGAAGTTTATGGAGGCACGTTGAACGGTGTAGGTTGAGTTTGTGGGTGGTGGTTCATTTCAGCCTAAGGGGTAGTGACTCAGCGTGGAAGAGAAATGGAGATGTGCGAATGTTGTGTGTGTTTATGTGTATGTGTGTGTGTGTGTGTGTGTGTACTACAAATCAATGTTGCTGGGAATCAGTGGTTGCTAGGATACGGCAGCATGCCAAAAAACGCTATCGGTGACAGTTTGAACATTCGAAGTACAGTTTGATCCAAAGGTAGGTTGTGTGGTCATGCTGTTTGGTCGATTGATGTGTTTAAGGGGAAGATGTGAATGATTTAATGATATTATCATATTATCAAGTGTGTAAGGAAAGTTATAAATATATGACAACACATGAAATCCTATTGCGAGTAAAGTTGGAATAAGTGATGTTGCATTGATGGGTTGACTGACTGCCTGGACACAACTGAGGTTGTGGATCCACTGATGTACCATCAATTGATGTGGATCCATGATCGAGGTTGTGGATCCGCCGTTTGGAGAGGTCCTGGGCTGAAAGAATTGAAACCTCGAGGAAGAACGGTGCCCAGCTGATGATCCATGCAGTCGGGAAACTAGTCAGTTGCTTACGGGTTAAGGTTCTTGCTTTAGGTGGAGGAACTATGTTTGAGGTTTAAAATTTAAATAAAGTTGAATATGGGATGTTGTAAAATTAACAGCATTTACAACAATCCTTTAAATTATTTAAGTTTAGGAACAACCGAAACTGTACAATTAATTAAGTGTGTGCGTGCGCACGCGCGTGTGTGTGTGTGTGTGTGTGTGTGTGTGTGTGTGTGTGTGTGTGTGTGTGTGTGTGTGTGTGTGTGTGTGTACGATTTCCCAAGCTTAAAGTCCCATCCGACAGATGAAATACTCATTGATACAATGCCTTGGCTGTACTGTTCAACTGGGCCGACAAGATTGCCTTGAAATATGTGACTCACCTTTGAGCTGTCTAGCCTGGGTTTGAATATCTACACAGCTATAAGTTGCCACATTCACATGCACGACAATGCATGAATGTACAGTATGTCATGTCCCTTGGATGGGCATTCAGCTGATTGTTACTTGGTGGATATTAAAGATCTTACAATATATTTCGCTAAGAATAGGCGATCAGTTACTGCAGGCACCCTGAACAAATCACAAAATCCCGGCTTCTACTGTGATTATCAACTAGTCTGGCCTTCTTGGAGGTTCCATGGCACCAGGTTACACAGCTAGCTATGTCGGAGCGTCGTTGCCATCTGGGGAGTGGCTTCTGTACGATAAATAAATTAACTAGGTGGTTCGCATATTTCATGTGAATGACCTTCTTTGGATACATAGGGCAACCAATAATAACAACTGTACCACTAGGAATAGCAATAACGAGAGATGCTTCCAAATAAGGGAATACTTGTGCATCCAATATATGCCTGTTTGGTGTTCGCATCTGGTGTCTTGTCTTGTGAGGCTGCAATTAATGTCCACGTCCTATTTACAGTGCCCATTAAACCATTGTTCTCTAAACGTCCGTGAGTCATTCAAGAGGAGACTGTGCAATATTGATTTGCTTTTGCTCAATGAACTTTTTTTGTAATGTGATGTCCAAGGGATCATGCATATGGCCTCCTTGACTCCTTGACTTGCAGACACTTCCAAATAAATATTTGCTCCTGTCACTTGCAGTTGGTGTTGGCCTGGTGGCCCAGCCTGGTGTTGGCTTAGCGGTTAGGGTGCCGGCTTGGGATCCTAGGATCCTGGGTTCCAATCCCGGTCGATCGCTGAATTAATGGCAGGGGGGTTGACTCAGCCTGTCATCCTTCCGAGGTCGGCAAATTGAGTACCAGCTTGCTAGGATGAATGATCCCGGTGTGTACCCCGGCTTAGAATAGGTACACCGTATCCCTGCGCGTCGTAATAGCGTGACCAAGGGTTGGCGTCAGGAAGGGCATCCGGCCATAAAAACATTGCCTCAAACAGGGAACCATGATTGTCATGGGGCCCGCAAGGCTAACCCCCGCTCTAGCGGGGAAAATGGCCTTAAAACGATCATTCATATTCATTACTTGCAGTCAGATCTCTACTTCGTACACGCTTGCCCTGTCTATAAGAAAGACAAGTGTTCAAAACTAGTGTCTTTGCTTACCCTGTACACATCTTCTTTTTCCATGTATGGAAAGAAGCCTCTGTGCCATTACAATCCAGCCGAGGAAAGCATACAGCTGGAAAATAGAACACCGATGAAATATTATTAACTCCCCCACCAAAGGTGGATGGAGGTTATGTTTTCACCCCTTTCTGTTTGTGCATTTCTTACTTGCCGGAAACGATTCCAGCAAATATGTTGGTTGGTTGGTTTGTCTGTCTGTTTGTCTGTGTCTGTGCACAGTACTACGTCTACATCGTTGCACATAGAACCGCCATACTTTACACACATATGTGTCTTGCCCTGGAATAGACTGTGCCCAATTTTTAACTCTCTAGGCCAAAGGCCTCCATTATGACGTCATAATTCGATAATTCGACAAGTACAAAACTTCATCCAATCAAGATGCAATTTATTGAGCGCCATGTCGGCATAAACAGTTGGAGAAAAAAAAATAATGATGACGTCATCGGTCACGTGGTTCGGCCGCTATCTTGGAAAAACCGAAAAATTTTGCACCTCTATATCTCCGAAAGTGCTGAATAGAAAAAATTGAGACATGGCTCATTGTAAAGAACTCTCCATGGGGAATAAAATATGTTAATGATGATGTCATAGGTGCCTCCATTATGACGTCATAATTCGGCAAGTACAAAACTTCATCCGATCAAGATGAAATTTCTTGAGCATAATCTAGGAATAAATTCGTTTAGAAACAAATAATGATGACGTCATCGGTCACGTGGTTCGCCCGGCAAGTCCTCGGTCTCTGACCAATTTTTCATTTGTTTGTATGTTTGTTTGTGAACAAAATATCTCAAGAAGTTGTGGACAGATTCGGATGAAATTTGGCAGAGATGTAGCGTATGTCACAGGGACGAAATGATTCAATTTTGGTGAAGATCCGGATTCGGATCCGGCCAGTAGAATTTTTAAAGTGATTCTTCACCATTGGGAGATCAGGGCAAAAACGATACATAGCAGGATATCTCAAAAAGTTATGGACGGATTTGGACGAAACTTGGTGGAGAGGATTGGGTGTGTGACACGGACAAATACATTCGATTTTGGTGAAGATCTGAATATGGATTCGAATATGAGAATTATTTAATTTTATTAAGTGATTCTTCACCATTGGGAGATATGGTCAACCAGGCAGAGGTTTGCTCTCTACAGAGTGCCGTTCTAGTTCCCATTGAAATGAAACCCATTTTAATCTGTACGAAGACTGACCAGGTTTATGAAAGTTCACATGTGGATTGCGCTGTTTAAATGGAAACAGAATTCAGCCTCAGAGATGCAAGGAAACATGGAGCGTGAAACACCGGAGTAATACCTCAATGTTAGCCTGAAGTGGTAATTTTAGTCAGGGAGAAACATATACCTTGCTGCGAGTAGGAATTACTGCGCACGTTTAATGGATACCTTTTGAGGTACACCAATAGCTGGATTAACCCTTGGTCTGCCGTGCACCTTCTCTGCATCTTTTTCACATCAACCACGAAATCTTATCGCAGAACCACCAGGTGTACCAACAGGTGGATCATCGCTGTAACCAGTGGCGTGGTGATGGGGGGAGGGGGAGGCGGAGGGTGCGACCGCACCAGGCGCGAAGTGGATGGGGCACCAAATTACACCCTCAAAAAACCATTTTCATGCTCCATTTGTCTGTATTGTATAGAAATTATAATACAACGAACTCGTGAGATTACGAGAAGCAACTTTCAGAACCACGTTTTACAGTTTAAACTCCGTGCTACCAGTAAATGTGTCATGTCCATGTTTACAAACTCTTTACATCCGAATTCACTTTTTTCCTAATTCCTATTTATATCAACTCGCACAGATGACCGTGAAATTAGCACCCTTTACCCTTTACAGTTTACCGTTTACAGTTTACCCTTTACCGTTTACCCTTTACCCTTTACAGTTTACAGTTTACCCTTTACCGTTTACCCTTTACCGTTTACAGTTTACAGTTTACCCTTTACCCTTTACCCTTTACCGTTTACAGTTTACCCTTTACAGTTTACAGTTTACAGTTTACCCTTTACCGTTTACAGTTTACAGTTTACCCTTTACCGTTTACAGTTTACCCTTTACCGTTTACAGTTTACCCTTTACAGTTTACCCTTTACCGTTTACAGTTTACAGTTTACCCTTTACAGTTTACAGTTTACCCTTTACCGTTTACAGTTTACCCTTTACCGTTTACAGTGTACAGTTTACCGTTTACAGTTTACCGTTTACCGTTTACCGTTTACAGTTTACCCTTTACCGTTTACAGTTTACCCTTTACCGTTTACAGTTTACCCTTTACCGTTTACCCTTTATCCTTTACCCTTTACCGTTTACCCTTTACCGTTTACCCTTTACCCTTTATCCTTTACCCGATTCAAAGTTAGGGTTGTACCATTACAAAAATAGGGGGTGTTGTGGATTTCTGTGGACAAAATGCGAATGCGTAAATAGGGTAAATTATGGACTCTGGTAATCCGATAACGGTTCAAATTCTGTAAAGACCTGAGAAACATAATGAAAGACGTGAATAGGGCAACGGTTCAAATCCGGTTAACGTTCGAATCCGGCAAACGTTTGAATCGGTTCATGGCTCGAATCCTGTAAAGGCCTGAGAAACACAATGTAAGACGTGAATAAGGCAATTGTTCAAATCTGGTAAACGTCTGATCGGTTAATGGTTCGAATCCGGTAAACGTTTGAATCAGGTAAAGAAAGGTTCGAATCCGGTAAACGTTTGAATCTGTTAATGGTTCGAATCCGGTAAACGTTTGAATCGGTTAAAGGTTCAATTCTGGTAAATCGCTGAATCGGTTAATGGTTCGAATCCGGTAAACGTTTAAATCTGATAATGGTTCGAATCTGGTAAACGTTTGAATCGGTTAATGGTTCGAATCCAGTAAACGTTTGAATCGGCTAATGGTTCGAATCCGGTAAAACGTTCGAATCGGTTAATGGTTAGAATCCGGCAAACGTTTGAATCGGTTAATGGTTAGAATCCGGTAAACGTTTGAATCGGTTAATGGTTCGAATCCGGTAAACGTTTGAATCTGTTAATGGTTCGAATCCGGTAAACGTTTGAATCTATTAATGGTTCGAATCCGGTAAACGTTTGAATCTATTAATGGTTCGAATCCGGTAAACGTTTGAATTGGCTAAAGGTTCGAATCCGGTAAACGTTTGAATCTGTTAATGGTTCGAATCCGGTAAACGTTTGAATCTGTTAATGGTTCGAATCCGGTAAACGTTTGAAACTGTTAATGGTTCGAATCCGGTAAACGTTTGAATCTGTTAATGGTTCGAATCCGGTAAACGTTTGAATCGGTTAATGGTTAGAATCCGGTAAACGTTTGAATCGGTTAATGGTTCGAATCCGGTAAACGTTTGAATTGGTTAATGGTTCAAATCCGGTAAGCGTTTGACTCGGCTAAAGGTTCGAATCCGGTAAACGTTTGAATCTGTTAATGGTTCGAATCCGGTAAACGTTTGAATCGGTTCATGGTTCGAATCCGGTAAACGTTTGAATCTGTTAATGGTTCGAATCCGGTAAACGTTTGAATCGGTTCATGGTTCGAATCCGGTAAACGTTTGAATCGGTTAATCGTTCGAATTCGGTAGACGTTTGAATCTGTTAATGGTTCGAATCTGGTAAACGTTTGAATCTGTTAATGGTTCGAATCCGGTAAACGTTTGAATCGTTTAATGGTTCGAATCCAGTAAACGTTTGAATCGATTAATGGTTCGAATCCGGTAAACGTTTGAATCGTTTAATGGTTCGAATCCGGTAAACGTTTGAATCGTTTAATGGTTCGAATCCGGTAAACGTTTGAATCGTTTAATGGTTCGAATCTGGTAAACGTTTGAATCGGGTAATGGTTCGAATCCAGTAAACGTTTGAATCGGTTAATGGTTCGAATCCAGTAAACGTTTGAATCGTTTAATGGTTCGAATCCAGTAAACGTTTGAATCGGTTAATGGTTCGAATCCAGTAAACGTTTGAATCCAGTAAACGTTTGAATCGGTTAATGGTTCGAATCCGGTAAACGTTTGAATCTGTTAATGGTTCGAATCCGGTAAACGTTTGAAATAGGTAAAGATTCGAATCCGGTAAACGTTTGAAATAGGTAAAGGTTCGAATCCGGTAAACGTTTGAATCGGTTAATGGTTCGAATCCGGTAAACGTTTGAATCGGTTCATGGCTCGAATCAGGTAAACGGTTCATATGGCCTCCCCAATAGGAATTTCTGACTGTGCCATTGCCTGCAGGGGGCGATATTTTTGACCTTCGCCCCGAGCGCCACAAACCATCACTCCGCCACTGGCTGTAACGACCATGCTTGGTGGTGGCATACGAGGTTGGGAAGACGAGGGGCAGGGACACAACCCCCACCATATTTGCGTTCATACACCTAATAAATTGATGAGTCTCGTTGTCCTTTTTCCAGGCTGGATATTGTATCCTGTTGCGTGTGGTTTATTCGGAGAGTTTCTTTCTACATTCCCTGCCAGTGTCTTCTCAGCAGTTCTTCGTCGACATTTTACGTACTCTGTACGTCCCTCCACAGCTGTTCCATCTTTGCCGTCGATGCCTTTCGGCGTCTGACTGTCCTCAGGTGGTTTTATATCCCATCGCCTTTCTGTCTAACCAGATACAATTTAATTGTCTTTCTGCCCCTCAGGTATTTCTGCGGACGCGGCTCCCGTTACCTCAGGGCCTCCTCATTGCAGACGATCTAGGCTTTCGACGTCGTTTCACATCGTCATCCGCGACGTACAATCGGTCGGTGGTTGTCACATTAAATTTCGTTATCATATTTCGTCCCCCCGACCCTACAATTATCCTAACAGTGGAGAGAACCGTTAATTTTACCTCAGAGTAATTGCCCGGATTCCCATTAATAAAATATCGTTTCGTCGGCATGCGCGGGTGGTTGAGGACCTGAGGTGCTGTGTTATACTTCGTGAACTACTCCAGCACACAGAGCAGCACAATCAGGACCGTTTCTCCCGCCTTATCTGCAGCAACAGACACGACAAACCTTGGCGGATCCTGAGAGGAATAACGTAGCGTGAACCCGCGCCAAAACGCCCAGCAAAGTCCTCCCTGCTAGGATCTGTGCGGACCGTCCGCTCTGAGAAGCGCAATTAGCGCGAATCGAAGCTAATGGCTTACTTAAAGTACAAGGAAATCCATTTCCGTTTCGCCGCAACTTGGGCGCGAAAAGCAAGAGGGGCGCGAAAAGCAAGAGGCGCGCGCGCGGCGAAGCTGAGGGCTCGAGCCTTTACCTCAGAGATAAATTTATTATTAACGAGAAAGATGCCGCTCCTCGACGAGAGCGCGTCTCCACGGTGACGCTCGTTATGCGGAGTGCATGGACGATCCGAAATGAAGGTTCGGGGCGAGTCGATATATTATCTCTTCACGAGATTGCGCGCTCTCTTCGTTCATCGTTGCGCTGGCCGAGGTACTTATGCCGCGGTGCGTTTAAAAGTCGAAAGGCCGTAATGTCAAAACGGAGCAGTGACAAACCGAAAAGGCGACAGACAGATGTCGAGAAAACTTTCTCACCTCCGTGCTCTGTCGTGCTGTCCGTGCGGAGACTTGTCGACCGCGTCAGCGCGAATGCGCTCGGGGATCGCGAGCACGAAACCTCCAGCTGCACGCCTGCACGGTGACGTCCCCGCTTGGCCACGCCCCCTACCGCCCGTTGCAAAGAACACACGTCACGTCGTGACGCCATCACGGCGTGCGTATTGCCAAGTTAAGTGAGAGGCCGGTCGTGGGACTTCGTACGAAACGTTCTCATCAAATAACGAGGATGACGGGTGTTCAGGTTAAATGGTGTACGATGTGGCGAGCTGTTGTCCTTGAAGTGATGTTACTGAGTCGGGTGCATGTAGTCACAACTTACATCCTCAAACGGCAAAGCTTTTTCCTCTGCACATAAGGTGTTTGTTTATGAGACCATTTAAATTTAAAGTGAGCAGGTGCATAAGCAAATGAGCAGGTGCATAAGTAAATGAGCAGGTGCATAAGTTCACCCAAAAGCACTCTTCTCTACAATAAACAAACTCCTCAGCCCCCTGAACACCACCACCCAGTCATTCACAATAGACAACTGCATCTCCTTCCTTTCATTCTTCCAACGCAAAATTGAAAACATCTACAACAGCTTGACCACCGCCGCACCCGCTCCCCCTCAAACCACCTGCCCCCCCTTATCCTGTCATCCCCTGTCTCAATTCTCCCCAGTCTCCCCTACTGACCTCTCTGAACTCCTCATCGGAATGAAAACTGCCACCTGCACTCTTGACCCCATCCCCTCCAGCTTTGTCAAGGCCTCCCTTCCTGCTCTCTCTCCACTTATCATTGCAACAATAAACTCCTCCCTGTCTACAGGCATCGTCCCACCATCCCTCAAAATTGCTGCTGTTACCCCCATTCTGAAAAAACCTGGACTAAACCCTGACACCCTAAATAACTTCAGACCCATCTCCAACCTACCCTTTCTGTCAAAGGTTTTGGAACGCGCTGTAGCCACTCAACTCAAACATCACCTCTCTGCCAATAACCTGTATGAAACATTCCAATCCAGATTCCGCTCCAACCACAGTACTGAAACTGCTCTCCTCAAAATCACCAACGACCTTCTCCTCTCCTCTGACGCTGGCAACCTCAACATTCTCATCCTCCTCGACCTCAGCGCCGCCTTTGACACCATCGATCACACCATCCTCCTCACCCGACTTGAAACCACCTTTAACATTACCGGCACTGCCCTCTCTTGGATTAAATCATACCTCTCTGACAGACGTCAGTTCATCTCCATCAATAACTGCAAATCCCCCACTGCTCCCCTCCCCCAAGGTTCAGTTCTTGGCCCCCTCCTCCTCTTCATCCTTTACCTGTCCCCCCTCGGTCACTTAATCCGCCGTCATGGTCTCCAATTCCACTGCTTCGCCGATGACATCCAGCTTTTCATCTCCACCAAGTCCATCTCCACCGCCACCCACTCTATCCTGACAAACTGCATCACTGAAATAAAATCCTGGCTTCAAATCAACTTCCTCAAACTTAACTGTGATAAATCTGAAATAATCATCATTGGCCCAAAAACGCTCACCAAGTCCACCCATAACTTTGCCCTCAACATCGACGGTTTCCCAGTATCCACCTCCCCTCACATCCGGAATCTTGGCATCATCTTTGACCAAACCCTCTCCTTCGACAAATACACTAAACAGATCACAAAGACAGCCTTCTTTCACCTGAAAAACATCGCCCGTCTCCGTCCATCCCTCTCCTGCGTGGCTGCAGAAACCCTCATCCACGCCTTCATCACTTCCCGTCTGGACTACTGCAATAGCCTCCTTTATGGTTCACCCTCAACAATCACCAATAAACTCCAATACATTCAGAACTCCGCTGCCCGTCTACTCACCCATTCCCGGACCCGTGACCACATCACCCCCGTCCTTTACAAGCTTCACTGGCTCCCCATCTCCCAGAGAATCCAGTACAAAATCCTCCTCTTGACCTACAAAGCCCTCCATAACCTGGCCCCATCCTACCTGGCTGACCTCCTCTCCAGACACACTCCCACCCGCAACCTCCGCTCTGCTGGTACCAACCTCCTGACCCCCCCCATCCGGACCAAATTTAGATCCTGGGGGGACAGGGCCTTCTCCATCGCTGCTCCCACCCTCTGGAACTCGCTACCTCACACCATCAGAGACTCCTCCTCACTCACCACATTCAAAACATCACTCAAGACCCACCTGTTCAACACTGCATTCAACATTTAACCCACAGCATCTAACCCCTGACTATCTCCTCTCCTTCTCCCTCCTTTGTGCTTTGAATATTTCCCTATTGATTCTTCTTTTTTTTGCAATTGTCTTTATGTTTTGCTATGCATTATGTTTTGCACTCTGTCAAAGCGTCTTTGGGCTTCCTGAAAAGCGCTATCTATCTATAATTCCAGTAATCTCTGTGTGTGTGTGTGTCTGTGTGTCTGTGTGTTTGTCTGTGACCGCTGTTTCTCGACAACCACGGGTCCGATATACTTGAAACTTGCCAGGTATATTGCTGGGGACCTGAGGATGTGCCTTTTCAAGGTTTCATATTAATCGGAGAAGTAGTTACCGAGCTATGTCCAAAAAACGATTCAACCAATCAGAGAGCAGCGAGCTATCACGTGTGCCGAACGTGGCGAACAGACACTGCCTCGGACGGCACATTTGAGAGCGTATTCATTTATTTCACGTTGGCAAACTATGTTGGCGCTATGTTGGCGTTAAACTATGTTTTAAAACTAATTAAAACTAATTTGCGATTCATCGTAACTGCGATATGCGACCTTCCGGACAGTCAAATGAGGACGTCACTTCCGGACTTACGGATAGTCATAGTGACGACGTACTGATGCTGAACGTGGCGAGCAGACGCTGCCTCGGACGGCACATTTGAGAGCGTATTCATTTATTTGACGTTGCAATCTGTGTTGATTGTTGTAAGGTACGATCGATTGTAGTACACGTTTATAATAACTCTGCCGATACAGGCCCGATTAACTGCAGCGCCATCCGAGCTGCGGCGTCGGGACGATACATTCATTGTACGGTCACATCACGCACTTACGGGCACGCCCATGGGCCCATGGGCACGCCCAGACATTTTTTTTTTTTTTTTTGGCAAGGAACGGGCACCCACGTACGGGCACGTCCTAGTATAAAATAAATGCATTATTATTATTATTATTATAAGTAAATGAGCAGGTGCATAAGTAAATGAGCAGGTGCATAAGTAAATGAGCAGTTGCATACGTAAATGAGCAGGTGCATAAGCAAATGAGCAGGTGTATAAGTAAATGAGCAGGTGCATAAGTAAATGAGCAGGTGCATAAATAGATGAGCAGGTGTATAAGTGAATGAGCAGGTGTACAAGTAAATGAGCAGGTGCATAAGTAAATGAACAGGTGCATACGTAAATGAGCAGGTGCATAAGTAAATGAGCAGGTGCATAAGCAAATGAGCAGGTGTATAAGTAAATGAGCAGGTGCATAAGTAAATGAGCAGGTGCATAAGTAAATGAGCTGGTGCATAAGCAAATGAGCAGGTTCATAAGTAAATGAGCAGGTGCATAAGCAAATGAGCAGGTGTATAAGTAAATGAGCAGGTGCATAAGTAAATGAGCAGGTGCATAAGCAAATGAGCAGGTGTATACGCAAATGAACAGGTGCATAAGTAAATGAGCAGGTGCATAAGTAAATGAGCTGGTGCATAAGCAAATGAGCAGGTTCATAAGTAAATGAGCAGGTGCATAAGCAAATGAGCAGGTGTATAAGTAAATGAGCAGGTGCATAAGTAAATGAGCAGGTGCATAAATAAATGAGCAGGTGCATAAGTAAATGAGCAGGTGCGTAAGTAAATGAGCAGGTGCATAAGTAAATGATCAGGTGCATAAGTAAATGAGCAGGTGTACAAGTAAATGAGCAGGTGCATAAGTAAATGAGCAGGTGCATAAGTAAATGAGCAGGTGTATAAGCAAATGAGCAGGTGCATAAGCAAATGCGCAGGTGTACAAGTAAATGAGCAGGTGTATATGTAAATGAACAGGTGCATAAGTAAATGAGCAGGTGCATAAGTAAATGAGCAGGTGCATAAGCAAATGAGCAGGTGCATAAGCAAATGATCAGGTGCATAAGTAAATGAGCAGGTGCATAAGCAAATGAGCAGGTGCATAAGTAAATGAGCAGGTGCATAAGCAAATGAGCAGGTGCATAAGTAAATGAGCAGGTGCATAAGTAAATGAGCATGTGCATAAGTAAATGAGCAGGTGCATAAGTAAATGAGCAGGTGCATAGGTAAATGAGCAGGCGTATAAGTAAATGAGCAGGTGCATAAGTAAATGAGCAGGTGCATAAGTAAATGAGCAGGTGCATAAGCAAATGAGCAGGTGCATAAGTAAATGAGCAGGTGCATAAGTAAATGAGCAGGTGCATAAGTAAATGAGCAGGTGCATAGGTAAATGAGCAGGTGCATAAGTAAATGAGCAGGTGCATAAGTAAATGAGCAGGTGCATAAGCAAATGAGCAGGTGCATAAGTAAATGAGCAGGTGCATAAGTAATGAGCAGGTGCATAAGTAAATGAGCAGGTGCATAAGCAACTGAGCAGGTGCATAAGTAAATGAGCAGGTGCATAAGCAAATGAGACAAGTATAAAGTCAAATCCTACAGGCTGGAGATCAAGCAGAGGCGCAGAGCTCCAACGCCCAGAGACCCCCATTTACCCCCCCCCCCACCACCACCCCCCCTCCCCCAACACCCCCCCCCCCCCCACCCCATACTTGTCCCCGACCACACTCCCCCCTCGTGAGGTCGGAAATCGAATTTCTTCCACCGTCAAAGTTGGACAGTAGCTATATGATTTTACCCCTGTTTGTTACTTGCAAAATCGAAGATTTTTCAAGTATATTGGTCGGTTGTGTTTGTGACTCTGTTAGTTTGTCACTGGCCTACAGGTCACAATTTTCAACCGATCTTCACCAAACTTCACCAAGTGGTAGAGTTGGTCAAATGCCAGAAGCCTATTGTTTTTGGGGTCAATAGGTCAAAAGGTCAACATAGGCCAAAGGTCACCAACTTTGCTAAATTTCTAAAATCCTCCATCTTCATCCGATTGACTTGAAATTTGAAGACCACTTGCATATCTGGTCATTGAATTCAACCACCAATAATTTTTGAAGTCAACATAGGCCAAATGGTCAACATAGGCCAAATTTCTAAAATCCTCAATTTTTATCCAATTGACTTGAAATTTGAAGAGGACTTGCATATCTGGTCACTGAATTCAACCACCAAGTATTCTTGAAGTCAACTTAGGCCAAAAGGTCAACATAGGCCAAATTTCTAAAATCCTCTATTTTCATCGAATTCACTTGAAAATTGAACAGCATTTGCACATTGAGTCACTAAATAGGGAAACTAACTATTTTTGAGGTCAAAAGGTCAAAGGTCAACTCAAGGTCAACCTTCCAAAATCATCATTTTTCATCTGAAAAATCGTCACTTTTCATCCTGTTGACCCGAGCTTTGATCAAGATTGTAAATTTAAATCTTCATGAAATGGACAATTTGCTGTATCAATGGTAAACTTTTGGGGGACGGCGTATTTTGCAAGTATCGTGCTACGCATGACGTTTTCTTGTTTGTTTATTTGTGAGCAGGATATCACAAAGAGTTGTGGACGGATTCAGATGAAACCTGGTGGACAGGTTGGGTGTGTGACAAGGACGAATTGATTAGATTTTGGTGAAGATCCAGATCTGAATCCGGCCTATCAGTGTTCGTGGGATAGAAGTAAAACATAAACTGCTCAGCCTGGTGGAGCCTCGACTTTTGTGTTGGTCTGTTTGCACTCCACCGACTGCCGTTTTTTACGGTTATAGTAATATTTTATACTAGCCAGGTATCCATGCGAGGTATCGCACAGGTGGGAGCCCAAAATCTCAAAATTAACAAATGTTTTGATACATTTATGAAACATCCCACCCGCCTTAGGACCCCTGCTGGGGACCCAAAATGTTCCACAGAAAGTTTGGCAAAGCGAGCCCCAAAACTGAGGGAGTAGTTCGGTGACGGACGGACAGACAGACAGTCCTGCTTTATTATACAGACTCTAACTTAAATTTTTTTACACATATGGTTCACTGGGGCTAGTTGGATGGCGTAGAGGTACGCACACTCTCCTCTAAGCTGTCTAGCCTAGGTTAGAATCTTAACCCAGCAACTATAAGCTGTCGTTGTGGTGTTTCATAGGCAAGGTGATGTGTGCCATCCCTCAGTTGGACGTTAAACTGGGCATCCCATCTACCAGCATTAGTTGTTAGACATTAAGGATCCCACGGTGTCCTTCGTGAAGAGTACTTGTCAACCGCGTTACCAGCACGATGGCCAAATTTCAATTTCCTTTCCTAACGTCAGGCCTGGCCAGCCAGTTCTTGTTATTGTGGGGAATCATTGAGGCTGTTAAAGAAGGGGAAGAACACGTGTATGTTTCACAAGTTGAAGAAATTATAAGTTTTTTTTAAATCCTTTTATTCTGTAACTACTCAAATAAATTAACGTGCTTGTCCAACATGGCTGGTTAGCTGTGAACATATTACGTATGCAATACACAACACCACTTTTACAACTTACCCCAGTGTAGCATGTAAACCCCTCGAGCCTTAGATTCTATCATTTACTCTCTGTGCAAAGACAAATGCCTAAACATTAGTTTATACAAAAACATTTAAATATACATATAACATTTACAATAGCATTTGCAAACTTTAACATTCTTCCCCCACATCACTCATTCTTCACCACATCCCTTATTAGTCCCCTACCGGTGTACACCGGAGGGGACTATAGGTTTGCACTCCGTCCCTCCGTCTGTCAGTCTGTCAGTCCGTCACGTAAAGAACAGTTTTCCGGACTTTTTTCTAAACTCTTAATGCTAATGATCTCAAACTTGGTACATGGTTTCCTCATGATAAGTTACAGATCAAGTTCGAACTTCACGACGTTTCGATCATTTTTGACAAAGTTATGGCACTTTGAACTTTGGTAATTTCCCCAACAGTTTTCCGGATGACAGACTGCCGGTAGGGGACATGTATTGCAGCGCAATACTCAGAATGCTTGTTTATCCAAGTCTCCCTCTTTTGTGTTGGTCTGTTTGTTGGTTGGTCAGTTTCCCCTTCTCTCTCTCTCTACTCTCTACTATTCCTTTTGTTCTGATAGGCCCTGATCCGTTCTATGTTCTAGCTCTTGCACGAGCCTCAACTGTGTACACAAAAAATACACTATAAATGACAGCACTTCTTGCTCTTCTGTGAACCTCGAATTTTTTAGAGAAAAAAAAAAACATTGAGCACAAAAGACACCATTTAAGACACAAAGGGCTTCTTTTCCCAGGACTTGTCTTTCCCCTGAACATTTTTTGTTTAAGTTGCTGTGTCGTTCTCTTTCCAGAAGCAGGGGAGGACTTTGTTCTCGGTGAGGGTGAGAAACACCAGGAGCACATCAAGGATAACGTCCTGTAGAACCTGACTGACTGAGGAATGCATTGACCCTTCAAAGAGGTCTGGCGTCTCACTCATCTGTCGTAGAACTAACAAACCAGAAATATTTATTTAAAAAGCAGCAGGCAATCTCCATCCCAGCCAATGCAAACAGGTTATCTTCCAACTCGGAATTCCCTACATCCAAGTCCCATGCCCTAAATCCAGAGAAATCACTCCTGCACTGGAGCAAATCATCAAGGCAGCCATTAACCACATTGGCTGATAGCAAAGAGAGAAATGAGAGGGTGGGGAAAATACTGTTTAGAATCTGCTTATATTTTCAGGTTACCCCACTTCAAAACTCCTCTTTCCTCCCCCCACCCCCGCAGCACGTCCCACCCGAAGCTTTCTGGCCAGGTGGGATGTGCTGTGGAGATGGGGGGGGACATCCATTGCCCCCCACTTCCACAGGTATGCATTTGGGCATGCATTTCTCCTCCCCCTCCCCCCACCTCCACCAAGCCAACGAAGTCAGCAGTGAGCATGAAGAGATAAGGAATGAATGTGAGGTGTGACAAGAGGGAAGCCAGGAAGAAAGTTTCCTCCACCTTGTGGGTCTCACACTGGCCCATCCCTTTGCAGGTGGGAAAACAAAAGAAGCCCTCTCTATCCAGTGGGGACAAGATGGAAGTAAAGTCCGATGCATCCTCTCTGTAAAGCTCCAAAATTGTCACCATGAAGGACATGGACTGAAGACACTTCTTGGCACATATAAAAATCAAACAATCAACATTGCAAACCCTAAACTGTCTACCCCTTATCCATTGCTTGTAACAGTATATTACCATCCGATCAAAATTTGCTGCTGCGTTTGACAGCACTTGAGGATTACCGTTAGGACTAACGGTTCTGTGCAAATTACATACGACAGCTTTCGAGTGCTGTGGATGGGAAACGTCAGTAAAATGTACAGTTATAAGGCAGACTATTTCATATAATTTGACATAGTACAACAGTGAATAGATAAACGATCTTTGTTTCCCAATCGAGCTGCCTCTCATCTGATTTTGTCGGTAAAGTATTGTAAAGTTGGAAACCATTTTAAATTGAAACATCAAAAAAGCGTTGTATCTTTACAACAAAGTGCAAGATATGAATTTCAGTGAGAGATTTATAATGGCAGAAAACTTGCACAAAGTTGCGACTTTACGTTTTAACCTTGGGTGTGTTTAATAAATGAATGTGTTGAAGGAGCTCGGGCTCCCACGTCGATCGGAAGAATGGACGCGACAAAAAGCTGGAATTCGTCCGAGTTGCTTTATTCAAACAAAACACTCAGGTACTCTGAAAAGCCCGTTTATCGGGCAGCAATATATATACACACATTATCCCAGAGCGTTTGCCCAGGAAAGGCGAGAGGGGGCGTGGCCGAGCGTCCCGACCGAGGCCTGGCAAGTTGAGCGTGGGCCTGCCCGGGCGTCCTGGACGAGCCCGGCATGGTGATCGCTCCGCGTCCTTGATAGGTGCAAGGCGATTGTGAAAACCCAGCGGTAGCCGCTACACACGTCCCCCCAGAATCGACTTGCACCGGCAGGGTCAATTTGAGGGGGGTCCTGATGACCCGGCCGAAGCGACCCCTGGTGGGTCGTGGGGGGGGGGTCCGGTGTGGTGGTGGGCGGTCGAGTGGGGGGCACCGTGGACGGGGGGCGGCCTCGCCGCGGCGGAAGGGCCACCCGTGGTCGTTGGTCGACGTCCACGTGCGCCGGCTTGAGGCGGTCCACCGCAATCCGGTCCGACCTGCCACCGATGTCGATGAGGAACGACTTGTTGTCCCATCGCAGGACCCGGAAGGGCCCGTCGTACGGCGGCCGGAGTTGCCCCCGATGTGCGTCGTGACGCACAAAAACATACTCCGCTGTGCGAAGTGCTGGGGGGATGTAGGACTGGGGGTCACCGTGGTGGGATGTTGGCACGGGGGCAAACCGTCGGGCGGCCTCCTGGAGGTCCGAGCGCTGGTGAGCTGCGGACCAGGGACTGGTAGCGTCGGGCACGAATTCACCCGGGACGCGTAGCGCCTGGCCGTAGACAAGCTCGGCGGTGGATGCCTGGAGGTCATCCTTGGGGGCCGTGCGGAGGCCCAAAAGGACCCATGGCAGCCGGTCGGCCCAACCGCCGTCTTGAAGGCCGGCCATGAGCGCGGCCTTCATGGAGCGGTGGAATCGCTCGCACAACCCGTTTGCTTGGGGGTGGTAGGCCGTAGTACGGTGGAGCTTGACCCCCAGGTTGTGGGCGACCGCGCCCCACAGCTCGGAGGTGAACTGTGGTCCGCGGTCTGACGAGATGTCCGCCGGTGCGCCGAAGCGGGCTACCCCGGTGGTGATGAAAGCCTGCGCCACGTCGGCGGTGGTGGTGGAGACGAGGGGAACGGCCTCCGGCCACCTGGTGGTCCTGTCCACCATGGTGAGCAGGTGTGTGAACCCCCGTGACGGGGGGAGGGGGCCCACCAGATCCACGTTGACATGGTCGAAACGTCGTTCGGGCACGGTGAAAGGTGCCAGCGGGGCCTGGGTGTGTCGGTGGACCTTGGCCCGTTGGCAGGCTGTGCAGGTGCTGGTCCAATCGCGGACGTCCCGACGAAGGCCGTGCCAGACGAATCGCGCCGACACTAGCTTCTGGGAAGCTTTCCGGTCCGGGTGGGAAAGGCTGTGGAGGGAGGCGAAGATGCGGCGTTGCCAGGTGACGGGCACGATGGGGCGAGGCTGGCCTTGGGAGACGTCGCAGAGCAGGACAGTGTCCGCGAAGGGGATGTCGGCCAGGCGGAGGCCCGTGTCCGCCGCCCGGAGGGCTTGCACCGTGGTGTCGGTGGTTTGGTCCGCCGCCATAAGCGCGAAGTCCACGCCCAGGTGGACCGCGTTTGCGCTGGCCTGGGAAAAACAGTCGGCCACGGCGTTGTTTTTGCCGGCGACGTGCCGGATGTCCGTGTTAAACTCCGACACGGCGGAGAGGTGGCGCTGTTGGCGGGCCGACCACGGCTCCGTGACCTTGGCCATTGCGTAAACCAACGGCTTGTGGTCGACGAGCGCCGTGAAAGGTCGGCCCTCCAGGAGGTGGCGGAAACGGCGGACGGCCAGGTGTAGACCGAGGAGCTCATGGTCAAACGTGCTGTATTTGAGCTCGTTCGGCCGGAGCTGCCGGCTGAAAAAAGCGAGTGGCTGCCAAACCCCTTTCACCCATTGCTCATGTACGGCGCCCACTGCGTAGTCGGAGGCATCCGTGGTGAGGGCGATGGGAGCGTTGAGCACCGGGTGAGCGAGCAGTGTTGCGTCGGCGAGGGCCCGCTTTGAGCTTTGGAAGGCCGCGTCCATTGCTGCGGACCAGGCGATGTCGTGCTTGGCCGGCTTGCCCCGGAGGGCTTCGTAGAGGGGCCGCATGAGTTGAGCAGCGCGGGGCACGAAGCGGTGATAAAAATTCACCATTCCCAGGAATTCCTGCAGGGCCTTTATAGTGCGGGGACGCGGGAACATGGTGATGGCCTCGACCTTGGTTGGCAGCGGCACGGCCCCGTTCTTGGTGATGTGGTGGCCCAAAAAATCAACGGCCGTCGTACCGAAGTGGCATTTGGCCGGGTTGACAATGAGGCTGTGCTCGCTGAGGCGCTCGAACAGTGTTCGGAGGCGGAGGAGGTGCTCGGCCCGGGATGTGCTGGCGACGAGGATGTCGTCCAGGTAAACGAAAAGGAATGGCAGGTCACGCAGCACGCCGTCCATCAAGCGCTGGAACGCCTGAGCCGCGTTCTTGAGACCAAACGGCATCCGTAAGAATTCGATTAAGCCGAACGGCGTGATGACTGCCATTTTAGGGACGTCGGCCGCCCTGACAGGTACCTGGTGATATCCCCGTATGAGATCAATTTTCGAAAAAATGACCCGTCCCGCCAGACGGGCGGAGAAGTCTTGGATGTGCGGGATCGGATACCTGTCGGGGGTGGTAGCGTCGTTAAGGCGGCGGCAGTCGCCACATGGCCGCCAGCCGCCCCCTGGCTTTGGGACAATGTGTAGTGGCGAAGTCCACGCGCTATCGGAGCGCCGCACGATGCCGAGGTGTTCTAAAGCGTCGAACTCGGCTTTGGCCACGGCGAGCTTGGCTGGGTCGAGGCGGCGGGCTCTGGCGTAGACCGGCGGGCCCGTGGTTGGTATGTGGTGCTCGATCCCATGCCTTACTGCGACGGCCGAAAACGTCGGCCACGTGAGGGCCGGGAACTCCGTGAGCAGGCGAGCAAACTCGTTCGCCGCCGGGAGGGCACATGCCAGCTCGGTCGGCGCGGAGCTGCTCAATGTGCATACCAGGGAGCTGAAGGTTTCGGCGTTGATTAAACGACGCCGTTGGACGTCCACCAGCAGTCCGTGTGCGCAGAGGAAGTCGGCGCCTAGCAGAGCCATGGGCACGTTTGCGGTTACAAACGTCCAAGCAAAGCGTTGGCCGCCGAAGCAGAGGGTGACGTTGCGCGGGCCGAAGGTGCGGATGGCCGATCCGTTGGCCGCAACCAAGGAGGGGCCGCAAACCGCGGACTGCCTGTCCAGGTCAGAGGCGGGTATGACGCTCAGTTTGGCGCCGGTGTCACACAGGAAGCGCCGTCCGGACGCTTTATCCGTGATGAACAGTAAGTTGCCCGTGTGGCCGGCGCTCATGGCTGGTAATGAACGCCGGCCCGGCCGTTTCCCGGCCTGCCGAAGGTGCACGGGGTCGGCATGTCTGGGCCTTCTGTCCGAACCTGGCATGATAGTAACACCACGCTTGGTCAGGTGGAGGCCCCGGTCGTCGTGCTGGAGGTGGTCGGCTCGGTGTAGCGGCCGCCAATTGTGTCGGCAGTTCGGTCGTCGACCGTGCCGGGTGCTCGGGCGCCATGGGTGTTGCATCAGACGGCGGTGGGCCCCAGGTCGCTGCTGCGATGCGCTGGCCTGCGGCGGAGATCTTGTCGGCTTCCCTGGCAAGGGCATGGGGATCCGTAATCGTCGTGCTTGCCAGGGCGAGGCGTACCGGGCTAGGCAGCTGACGGAGGAACAGCTCCCGGAACAGGAATGCCGGAGAGTGCTCGCCGAGCAGCGAAAGCATGTAGTCCATTCGCTCGGAAGGGCGCGTGTCGCCGAGCTCGGGCAGGTCGAGCAGGCGCCGTGCGCGTTCCGCCGATGGGAGGGCGAAAGCGTCGAGGAGGAGCTTTTTAATCGCGCCGTATTTGTCAGTGGCTGGCGGGCTCTCGAGGAGGCTCAGGGCGCGGGCCACGGTGGCTGAATCGAGCGCTGCTACCACATGGTGGGAGCGGGTGTCGTCGGCCGTGATGCCTCGCAGAGCGAACAGGGAGTCCGCCTGTGCGAACCAAACCGCCGCGTGAGCCTCCCAGAAGGTAGGCAGTTTAAGGGCCACTGCCGTGTCCATGTCAGTAGGTCACCAATGAAGGAGTTCGGGCTCCCACGTCGATCGGAAGAATGGACGCGACAAAAAGCTGGAATTCGTCCGAGTTGCTTTATTCAAACAAAACACTCAGGTACTCTGAAAAGCCCGTTTATCGGGCAGCAATATATATACACACATTATCCCGGAGCGTTTGCCCAGGAAAGGCGAGAGGGGGCGTGGCCGAGCGTCCTGGCTGCGGCCTGGCAAGTTGAGGGCGAGCCTGCCCGGGCGTCCCGACCGAGGCCTGGCAAGTTGAGCGAGGGCCTGCCCGGGCGTCCTGGACGAGCCCGGCATGGTGATCGCTCCGCGTCCTTGATAGGTGCAAGGCGATTGTGAAAACCCAGCGGTAGCCGCTACAGTGTACGACACATCAGTAACCAAAGAAACTTGTGAAAGGAGTTAGAAACTGTTCGTTATAAAATTGTAATAACCATTTAATAGTCAACTGAGAAGCTTCATCAGCTTTGCAACATGTAGAGAGCATACCTCCGCCTAGAGTCCCTGTATAGAGAGAGTTGCGACATGAAGAGTCCGAATAAAATTGGTCACGTGGTCTGTGGACGCCATGTTGTTTCCTGTCCGATCTTCGCGTGTGCCTGGCCTTGCATTGAATACGTACGAGGAACGCTCTATTTTATTGTCTGGCTTTGTTTGTTGTCTTTAATAATACTTAATAATGTGAGTATTGTCTTTGATACTCACACTCATTCTAATGACGCCAAATACTTAAGATCACACGCTGATAAGACTCTCCTTGTCTGTAATCGAACTCATATGCCATACGGGGACAAAGCCTTTTGCAGCTCAGTACCTGCCCTCTGGAGCAAACTACCTATAACTATTCGGACCTCACACAACATAAAAACTTTCAAATCAAAACTCAAAACACATTTATTTCCAAAGTAACTTAATTGTATTTTTTGAAAAGTAGCTTTAAGTCGTATTCTTCTAAGATTGTGTAATGTAAGTTGTAGTCTTCAAGATATGTTGTGAAGCGCTTTGTTCATTTCATGCTAAGGCGCTATATAAATACTATTATTATTGTTATTATTATTATGTGCATGTATGTAATTTGGAATAGTTTAGATGTACACCATACAACTAATTGTACTATGAAAAACGGGTATGTTTTACATGCATACTCTTCCATTGCAAGTCTGGATTACAATTTCTGGGCCTTTTATATAATTACAATTTAATTGTGCATATGTATTTCTTCCGGTGCGCCTACATGAAAAATTAAATTACTTTTTAATTTTCATATTTAAAATCAACATTTCTGTCATTTGTCAAGATGGTTTTAAGGCAATCTTGTTATAATAATAGGAATTTATATCGCGTAAATTGCAGGAGCCTCTAAGCGCTTAGAAAAGAGAAGAAAGCCAACGAGATGAATATACAAATACAAATTATACAAGAAGAAAACCTAAGATATAATCAGATGTAGGCATTTTCAAATCAATGAGTCTTTAACAGAGATTTGAAAATGTTCACATTGTCGACTTTGTGTGCATGCATGCTAGTCAAGAAAGTAAGACGCAAGAGAGCAAGGTAGTCCAGAAAATGATAGGCACTTCCTGACCCCTCTTCTCCCTTTTATTCCTTTTCCCCCTCTCCTCCCTCTCCTCCCCACATAAAACTACATTTCTGAACAAAGATTATTGCAATAAACAAAATCTGATTCTTATCTTGGACTAATAGTCAGGGCCCTTAGGGATATTTTGGTTCAAATTCTTCCAAAAGCATCAAATTTGGGGCAGATGTTCCCTATGCCATACTCTTTCGATTTTTGATGGGCGCCAAGGGCGGTATGGTCTGGGGACCATACCGGTCCATCCGCCATGTCACCTGACCTATGACGTCATAATTAAGATATGCATCCAATCACATGGCGTACTATAAGTGGTCAAAGTTCAAAATGAATCGATCGAAAAATGAAGGCAGGGATCCATTTTTAAGGTTTTCATAAAATCCAATATGGCCGCCAGGTCACATGACCTATGACGTCATATTTATGACATGTATACAACCATGTATACATGAACCCGGATCATGATCGCACAAAAATTAAACACAAGGATATGTCATACAGTTCATAAAACATCAAAATCCGTACCTTTGTAATTAGACTGATGAACTGCATATGCCTGAAAATTAGGAAATAGACATGTGAATATTTCCTCTAATTGTCAAAAATAAGGTCAGAGTTCGATTACCCAACCCAGAAACATAAAATGGTGAACCTCGCGTAAATCTTGACAAAAAACGCAAAAACCGACATGTTTGACTCAAAAATGACCTTTAAGATGACCTTGAGGGTTGACCTTAACCTCGAATCATCAAAATAACATCATAATTGGATTCCTCAACCTCGAAAACCCCTGAAAAGTGGTATCATACATGATTCCAACCCTTTTGGTTATTTAACTGATTTTCCTCTAATCCAGGTGGTGGCCATTTAGTATTTCGCCAATGTGGGGCCCCCGTGGGGGGGTGGGGGGGGCGCCCGTCTTGGCGCCCGTCAAAAATCGAAAGAGTATGGCATGGGCAACATCTGGGCCAAATTTGGTGCTTTTGGAAGAATTTGAACCAAACGGCCCCAAAATATCCCTAAGGGCCCTGACTATAAGAGAAAATCATATCAAAAGCGAGGGGCACGGTGCAAATCACAAATTACACAATGTAAGGCACTCAAATTTTGTACTAGGTTACGCACAATGTATACACACTAGCGGGCAGTGCACTAGTGCGTGGCGCAAACAATGGAAACAAAATGGCTTCTAATTCCGGGTTGTCATAACTCTCTCTATACAGGGACTCTACCTCCGCCTGTTTGGCACTGAGTTGTGAAGAATGGTGAAGGTGAATAATTGAAATGGTGAAATGGTGAAAAATGAAACTCGATGGTGAAGAATCACTTTAAAAATTCTACGAGCTGGATCCGGATCCGGATCTTCACCAAAATCGAATCGATTCTTCCTTGCCACACACACAACCTGTCCAACAAGTTTCGTCCAAATTCATCCATAACTTTTTGAAATACCTCGCTATGTATCGTTTTTGGCCCTATCTCCCAATGGTGAAGAATCATTAAACAATTAAATAATTATCATATCCGAATCCATATTCAGATCTTCATCAAAATAGAATCGTCCTTGTCACACACACAACCTCTCCACCAAGTTTCGTCCAAATCTGTCCATAACTTTTTGAGATATCCTGCTATGTATCGTTTTTAGCCCTATTTCGCAATGGTGAAGAATCACTTTTAAAATTCGAGTAGCCGGATCCGAATCCGGATAGTCACCAAAATCTAATCATTTCGTCCGTGTCACATATGCTACATCTCTGTCAAATTTCGTCCGAATCCGTCCACAACTTTTTGAGATATTTTGTTCACAAACAAACAAATGAAAAATCGGCCAGAGACCAAGGACTTGCCGGAATGTACTTTTTTTTACCGGACATTTTGGACCAAAATAATAATACATAACGACATGGGTTGAATCCCTGCTGGAGAGAATGCCAACCCACTCCCCGCCATCACGGTCGTCTCTCCAACTCACAATCCCACGAGATATGCAGAAAGGACGACCCAAAACCAATTATCTTCTTTTTGATTCGTATATAAACATCATTAAAAGTAAATAATGACCTGTCCCAAAGCTCAAACGATGTGGGTTTAATCTCTACATGAGAGAATTCCACATAGATATTTGGGTGGTGTATAAGCTAACAGATCGCTGTCTCCATCGATCTTGCCAAGGCCGTAACACCTATCGGCTCAAAATCCTTTCAACTGTTGACTTGGTAGTTTTTACAATGAAGGAAACACGTATCGGGAGTACATACGACATAGCAATTGTGAATGTGACAGCTCTGAGGCGTCTTTCGCTTCGCATCACAGTGACGGCGAGCACCAACATGACGGCTGTAAGATTAAAATCTGTCTCCAAGCCCCCTCACAACCCAAATTGCCGGAATCTATTCCGGCAAGTAACCAACCAACCAACATACTTGCCGGAATCTCTTCCGGCAAGTAACAAATGCACAAACAGACAGGGGTGAAAACATAACCTCCATCCACCTTTGGTGGCGGAGGTAACGAAATCAGGAAGAAGGTCCCAATGAAAATCCGCCTCATCCTGGCTTCATTTAAACCGTCGAATCCTTCCGCTGTATCACTCCGCCTCGCCCCGGCTTTACGCTGCGGTCACGATTTTCACGTTTTGGGTGACCTTGAGCTTGACCTTGGGCCTAGACAGTTAAAAATTGGGCACAGTCTATTCCAGGGCAAGGCAAATATGTGTGTAAAGTATGGCGATGCTATGTGCAATGATGTAGACGTAATACTGCGCACAAACAGACAGACAGACAGACAGACAGACAAACCAACCAACATACTTGCCGGAATAACGAACGGACAAACGGACAAACAGGGGTGAAAACATAACCTCCATCCACGTTTGGTGGCGGAGATAATCAGTTATTCCAGCCTATGATGTACTACGTCATGCATTCCGACGGTTAGCACTTGCTCGTAGCCGTTAAAGATCTGATGATGCATTTTGGAAAGAGCAAGCCATTGTGTGCCGTTTACCCTGGCCAATCGCCAAAGTCTTACCCTGACAACATCGGCAGAGGAATTAAGTGGGCACAAAATGGTGGAGGCATTTTCCACCTGGACAAATCCCAAAGCCTCCAAAAACAAAAATCACAATATCTCAGTTTCTCCAAGATATAAGGTGAGAAATTGTGATTGAAAAGAGATCAGCTATATATCACCACTTATACAGTATTAATAGGTGATGCAATAGAAAATTCAGATACAACCATGACCAGATAATTCCTGGCACGAATGTGAAGGATTTGTGGAGTAAACTGATATGAATGGTTAAGATAATACAGGGTAAAGACAAAATAAATGGAGACGAGTTTTTCAGCAGAATGAAGGGTGACAGGACCCACAACCAAGAGTAAAATAAAAAAGGTGATTTAGGACAATAGTAAGGCAGGCATCTTTCACTCAGAGTAGTCAATGCATTAAATGGTTGCCCTGGAAAGGCAGCAGATCGGCTTAAATTTGAGTTAGATAGGTACAAATAAGCATGGGGAATTTAGGGGTACATGGAGATTGGTAGGACTGGTATGTAGCTTGGATGTGAATGTGAGATTGTATAAATGTTTCTGTGAGATCTCATCAAAAAATATATACAGGGTGAGTCAAAAGTAGCGCCCGATTTCTGTTTATATATATATATATATTGTTACGGACGCGGTTTAGATGTTATTTACCGAGCGGTGGTATTGCCGCGACCTAACAGTTCCCCCGATTCTTCCCCAACTCACCCGATTCACCCAGACGTTGGCCAAATCGCGCTATGCCAAATCAATGATAGAAAGGACACGACGACTGGGAAAGAGGAAACGACGCAAGGGGTACAGTTCTCAAGACCTCCGGAGGAGGGTATAATTACAGTGGTGGAAAAAAGGGGTAGATTACAAGGCAGTGAGGTAAAGACACAGAAGAGATGGGCACTTAATTACCGTCTTATCTTATCCCAGACAGACCACAGACAAACGAAACAAAGCAGACTTACACAGGGATTGATGCCAGGAAGGGACAGGTAGGTCGATAGCACAAGGTGCACCTTGGCTCGGGGACAGGATAAAGCACGGTCCAGAAGATGCGGGGAGGCCTCACAGCGCTCGGAGGGGATGTCTTTCTTGCTTCAAGCTCAGCGCGCATCTGACGTCACCTCCCCCTCACTGCGCATGCTCAGCCGGGAGTGACACGCCCTCGGCTGGTTGGTTCCGCCCCACTGGGGCCGGTCCGCCGCTTCCATTGGGTGCGGGGGTTACCGGGCTCCGCCCTTGACGAGGAGCTGACAGGGAGCCCCTATTTGGTAACCCCGTCGAGCACATGTTTGATGGCGGCTCGTTGGGAAGGCCTGGTGCCCTCCCAACACCCCCTACCAACCAAGCCGGAGTGAGGACGCGCACTTCCTGCGCTCGTTGTTGTTGTTGTTGTTGTTGTTGTTGAACTGTGAGGAAGAGCTGCGGGGAGGTATTGGGAGGTCCTAAACTTCCTAACGGTGCCATACAATCACATTCTGGTGCAACGAAGGGTCAAAATTAATGGAAACGAGTCCTTAACTGACATAGACTAAGAATAACTAGCAAGATGTCCTATAGTTTTCTTACTTGAGATGCGGTGAACCTGGGCACGACATTTAATGGGGGAAATAGGGGGAGGTCGGGTCTACAGAGTGTTGTTTACAGAAAATGGGACTAGGGAATGGGGGATTGGGGATAGTTGGGAAGTATTGAGGAAATAGGGGAATATTTACAAGCGGATATGGATGGATGCAAATCCCATATCCGCAACAATATATATATATATTGTTGCGGATATGAGATTGGCCTCCATCTATATCCGCTTGTAAATATTCCCCTATTTCCCCAATACTCCCCAACTATCCCCAATCCCCCATTCCCTAGTCCCATTGTCTGTAAACAACACTCTGTAGAACCGACCTTCCCCTATTTCCCCCATTAAATGTCGCACCCAGGTTCACCGCATCTCACGTAGACAACTATAGGACATCTTGCTAGTTATTCTTAGTCTATGTCAGTTAAGGACTCGTTTCCATTAATTCTGACTCTTCGTTGCACCAGAATGTGATTGTATGGCACCAGTAGTGAGTTTAGGACCTCCCAAATCTCCCCGCATCTCTTCCTCATGAAACAACAACTACAACAACAGCGGGGGCGGCGCGACAGCGGCGCGGGGAGTGCGCGTCCTCACTCCGGCTTGGTTAGCCGCCATTGACCACGTGCTCCGACGGGGTTACCACACAGGGGCTGACTGTCAGCTCCTCGTCAAGGGCGGAGCCCGGTAACCCCCCCCGCACCCAATAAGAAGCGGCGGACCGATTCTATCTGGGGCGGAGCTAACGAGCCGAGCGCGTGTCACTCCCCGCTGGATATACGCAGCGACTTACCGGAGGTGACGTGAGATGCGCCCCCAGCTTGAGGAGAAACAGACGCCACCTCCAGCGCGACGATACCTCCCCGCATATCTGGACCGGACCGTGTGGATCCTGTCCCTGAGCCAAGGTGCACCTTGAGCCATCGATTCTGCCCTTCCTTGCCATCAATCCCTGTGTGAGTCAGTCTTGTCCCGTTTATCTGTGGTCTGTCGGGGCTAAGATAAGACCGTGTTTAAGTGCCCACCTTTCTGTGCTGTACCTCTTGTGCGTGTAATCTAAACGTTCTGCAAACCCATATTATAACCTCCTCCGGAGGTCTTGAGAACTGTACCCCTGGTGTCGTGTCATTTAACCCAGCCGTTGTGTCCTTTCCTTCATTGATCTAGCGTAGCGCGATTCGGCCAACGTTCGAGTATAATCGGGTAAACTGTGCAGATGCGGTCATACCAAACCGCTCGGTAAACTAACATCCAAAACCGCGTCTGTAACATTTGGTGTCAGAAGTGGGATTCGATCCGGAGCGCGTTTCACGCGCTCAAAATTATAACGGCGAAATTTGATTGTGTTTTACAAAAAAAAATAAAAACCCGAATTTTGAAAGTCGCGCTATGGCAGACCAAGACGGCTGGGTTCCGGTAGAGGAGAGTGAGGCAGGGTCGATCCAGGACCAAAATGAGGGACATGAGGAGAGCGAAGCAGTGAGGGTGGCAGGTTCGCAAAATAGCGTCGTCGCGCACGAGGTTACGGGCGCGCAAAATGGCGCCTCGCACATGGCCACGCCGCCCGCGACCGTAGCAGCGCCGCTGGTGGATTCGAACCTTTTCTTCCTGCAAATGAGGGCCCTTATGGGACAAATGGGAGACCAAATTGGAGGTTTGAAAAACAGTATGGAGGCTCAGAGTGAGCGATTGGAAGCAAAAATGGGGGTAATGGGGAACCGGATGGATGCTCAGAGTGAGCAATTGGGGGTAATGAGGGACGAAGTAAGGGGTACCGGTGAGAAGTTAGACAATAATTTTGAGGGGTTAGACAACGGGATAAAAGAGGTAAAGAATGGGTTAATGGGGGTAGAAAACAGAATGGCTGCCCAGGAGAATCAAATGGAAGGGATGCAAAAGGGGTTAGAGGGGTTAGAAAACAGGATGGAAGGCAAATTGAGGGACATGAGGGACCAAGCGGAAAGGGAAGTTAAACAAATGGGGCAGCAGATAGAGGGGGTCAGAATGGGGGTAGAAACCAAACTGGATGCTCACAGGGAGGAAATGGAGCAGATGAGGGTGGCATCTGGGCAGGAGATGCAAGTGATGGGAGAGGAGATCAGAGGAGGTGTGAGTGAGGAGGTCGGAGGAGTGCGCGAGGAGGTGAGGCACTGTAAGGAGCGCATGGAGAAGGAGGTGAGAAAGGGGACTGTAAAATTGCAAGGGGGTATAGAGGAGTTGACGCTGGGAGTAGAACAACTGACAGTGGGACAAAAGGAGTTGGGGGACCAGGTAAAGAAGAACACAGCGGTAATAGAGGGTTTAAAATCGACACAGAAGGAGATGAAAAAGGACGTAGGGGTAATTAAAAAAGAGTGTCAGACGGTACATGAGGACCTGACGAGGAAAATGGACAAGGTGGTAGAGGTAATGGAGGTTAAAGAGCGGGAGGTGCGGGAGCACATAGAAAAAAATTAAGTGGAGTTAGAGGAAGAACTTAAAGGGGCGCACGAGGAGATGAAGGAGGTGAAGCAGAAATTAGAAGAAGTGGCAGAAGGGGTGAGCGAAATTAAGAAGCGACGGAGAGAGGATAAGAAAGAGATAAAGGAGGAAGTAAAAGAATTGGTCCAAAGTCTGTGTTCGGATCGTGATGATGTGCTCATTAACCGGATGAGGGATTCGCAGGTGATGGAGGAGAAGCGAAGAGGAAGAGGACCCGGTGTAAGTGGTGACCAATATGGTTGTGCGTATGATGCGCCAGGTGATTTAATGAGCTTGGGGGTCGAGATGGACCCGGGTGTTCGTGAGAGGCCGTTGGTGAAGTGTGCGACAGGTCTGGTGTGCGAAAAAAGAGGTGTGCGAGAATGTCCGACCATGGGGTGTGTGAGGAAAAAGTGCGCGCCGACTAGAGAGTGTGCCGTCAAGAGTGAGTTGGTCGAAGCGCGTGTGCGAGGGGGTACATGGAAGCGCGGTGTGGCGAGTGTTACGGAGGAAGTAACGAAAGAGTGTGCGCAAGAGTGTGCGCGAGAAAGGTGTGTAATGGACGGGTGCATGAGGAAAGAGTGTGCTGTCGAGAGTAAGGGTGAGTGCGCGACCGAGAGTGGAGGTGAGAGTAGTGAGAGTGACACGGAGCGTGAGTTGGTTGTGACAGGTGAGCGAGGATGTACACCTGGAGTGGAAGGATGCACACCTGGAATGGTAGAGCGTGAGTGGGAATGCACGCTGGAATTGGTAGTGAGGCACGTGGTTGGGTGTGCGGGTGAGAGCACACCTGTGATTGTCACAAAGGAGGTGACCGAGAAAGGGGCGCGAAGAGGTGTGTTGGTGAGGTGTGCGAGCGACGAATGTGTGCCAAGGTGTTCGGTGGTCAGGTGTGTGACCAAGTCGGTGAGCGGAATGAGTGTACCGAGGTGTGTAAGAAGAGGTACGACGAGGAGCATGGAAACGGCTGGATGTATGAGCACGAAAGGGGTAGCGTATGCTTGTAAGCATCCAGGTGAGGCATCGACGGTAACCGGGTTAGAGGTTAGGTCGACCTTTAGCCGAAGCGGGCCCTCGGTGCGCGTCGGGCAGCTTCGCGTGCCGCGAGGACCAGCGGGGATCCGAACCACGGCGGTTTCGAAAGAACCGCCGTACGCGATCCACGCTGTGCCTCGCTTTGAACGGCCGCGTCCGTGCTCCACTAGGCGGAGCGGGCAGCCCGATAGGAAGGGTCGTCATGGCGACCACTTTTTGTTGAGGCATACCGGCAGGTCGAGATCGGGCCATGGGATGGCTCCGTGCCGAGATGGTGCGTGGGGTCTCGGGCCGGGTAAGCCCCCGTCCCTGCCCCGAATGCGGGACGTATCCAGCCGCTGGCACAACACAACCCGCGTTCATGGCTTGGCTGTACGAAGCCGAGCTTTAGAAGTGAATTGGCGCACCGAGAGGCATTAGTAAGTAGACTGTAATGACGAGGATAGTGTTTTGGCCCCGAAATTAGAAAAACAAAATTTGATGATTGGCAAAGGAGTGGCAGTAATGATTGGCAGATGATGAGTAGTGATTGGCAAATTTTTGATTTGTTGAAATTTGATGTGCAAAATTGGTAGTGAGCGATGGGCCCGGTGGGTAAGGGTGGCATCCCTGCCACCCTTCCCATGTGGGGCAAATGCGCTATAGTTTATGGGGTGTATGGCAGTGAAAACTAGCCCGGGTGGGTTAGGTTATATTGTTAGGGATCTAGAGATCGACATTAGGTAACGTTAAGGTTTAGATAGTGACTGATACCTGCAGAGGGGACGCAGGTAGATTAGAGTGGATTATAATGACGAGGGAGCGCAATAGTTTAAAGGGACGACTGGGAAGCGCAAGTTTCAGAGGGGAGTAGTTAGATGAGATGATGCTGTGTGAGAACTGGACAGGTGTGTGGAGCAGTGTATGAGTAGTGAGTGTTGTGGATCAGCACGAATGCGCTTGGGGAGAGAAGGGTGCAGGTGGCACCAGGTGTGAGAGCACAGGTGTGCAAGTACAGGTGTGTGGAGTACATGGAGTAAGTGGTACGGAGTGGTGTGCATGGTGCGAAGGTGTGGATGGGGGAAGAGTGGACCCCTTTCACGAGTACCCGGGGCGGGTAGTGTAAGTGTTAGGTAGAGGGTATAGGTAAATTGTGGTTGGATATTGGCATTTGTGGTGCGGTCGCAGAATGGTATTTGGATGGGTGCATTAGTGTTGTGGAAATGGCTGGGCGTGTAGCCTGTTAGTGTGTGTAGTTGGTTTGGGCACTCCACCACTGTGAGGATGTCGGCCAGGTGAGGCCGCAGGTGGGCTCTGGGAGCCGGTAGAGTTGTGGATGGGGCCCGAGGATCCGGAGAACGGACCCGGGTAGCCCAGTGCCAGAGAGGGCACCGAGTGGGGAGAGCGCCAGAGGGCCTTCCCCAGGTAGATAGGTTAGGGTAAGAAGCAGGTAAGCTCGGAGGCAACTGCAGTGGTTGAGGTGTGCAGGTGGGTAGACCTGCTGGGAGAGCTACACGTCGCAGCCCAGAAATTGTGCGAGGGCACCTGGAGATGAATCGGGGGAGTGAGACCCCAAATTGAGAAGCACCACAGTTTGGTCAATGGGAATTGGTTTTTAGAACCCATAGTGTAAGTTGGCCAATGGATTGGCAGGGAAAGACCCCGGGTAATGTAAAGTTGTTAAAGTCATTTAGGAAATAGTTAGGATTGATGAACCTGTCGCACCATACGCAGCCACTTACCTGAGGTGATGATGATGACTCCACACCTGTGTTTTCTTTGTTCTGTGTGCAGGAAATGAGAATTGCTGTGTGGATTTGTGAGACGCATCACGACGTGGATGAGACATTGGGGTGATTCCATCTCTCCCTCCCTAGGAGGGACTGTTGATGAATTGGTGATGGCAAATTTTGATGTTGAGTTGGAGATGGCAAATTTTGATGAGAGTTGGAAATGGCAAATTTGATTGGTTAGGAGGGAGAGAAGACGAATTTGGTTTATGGGAGGAACGGGGAAGACAGTAGGGACGTTTGTTGATTTGTAAAGTAGATGTTTATGGGTAGTGTTGTGTTTTGTGGATACAGTAAGGGGTAAGGGAGGGGCAATGGAGGTTACCTGGTGGGGGGGGGGGTGTACGTTAGGAACGTACCTGTCTCACCTGGTTCCCATGTGCCCCCAGTGTGCATTACCTTGCATTGCGTGCACTTTTGCGCCCTTACCACCTTACTCACTTGTCTTCTTCTTTTGTCTCCCACCTCCGAGGATCTGGCTTTGGGGCAGAGAGAGAGGAGAGAGAGGTGCTGGCTCCGCAGTTGTGGGCCTGCACTTTCGCTGCTTGCTGCCGGGATCGATACACCATATGGACCGCAATTTTTGTGGCCGCCCACCATGGACCGCAGTCTTTTGCGGCCAAGCACCACCCGTCGATGGACCTATGGGTCAACGTGGCACCTATGCCATCCAGGTGAACCACTAATAGTTGGCCCCCTGACGGCCACAATTTAGAAATGGACGCGGTTGGCGCCTTTCTTTATTTTCTAAGGAAGCTAGAAGGCCAAGCACTTCAGGAAGGCAAGACCAGCGGCAGAACATCAGCCGGCTGCGACACCACCGGTGACTATAAACACTTTATTGGTGCACCGGATGGTGCTGACTGTGTGATGGGGTGGTGCTTTTGGTGCTTGAACGGGGTGCTCTGCACATTATTAAAGGCCGTAGGGCCACAGAGCACTCGTGGGTTGGTGTATCGATGCTGGCATGCGTGCTCTCTCTATGCATAACATCTGCATGTGTTCCTCCAAAAACAGGTCCTGGATCGTAGTGTAAATATCAGTGTAGTCTTGTGTAAATAATGCTCCCTACCGGCTGTATGTTTAGTTTGAGAATTCTTTCCGCGATTCGGTTATCCTGTGGGTGTGTTTCTGTGAGGAGAAGGGTGCAACGTCGCAGGGGGACATATTTACTCATTTGTGAACATCTGTAAAACTGTCGCACTCAGGGTAGAGTTAATAGTAGAGGGAACTACATCTGAGTGCCACACTAAAGTTAGGTAAAAATTTATCGGGTCGGGCCGCCCCGAGGTAGAGAAGGGTGCAATGTTGCGGATATGAGATTGGCCTCCATCTATATCCGCTTGTAAATATTCCCCTATTTCCCCAATACTCCCCAACTATCCCCAATCCCCCATTCCCCATTCCCTAGTCCCATTGTCTGTAAACAACACTCTGTAGAACCGACCTTCCCCTATTTCCCCCATTAAATGTCGCACCCAGGTTCACCGCATCTCACGTAGACAACTATAGGACATCTTGCTAGTTATTCTTAGTCTATGTCAGTTAAGGACTCGTTTCCATTAATTCTGACTCTTCGTTGCACCAGAATGTGATTGTATGGCACCAGTAGTGAGTTTAGGACCTCCCAATACCTCCCCGCATCTCTTCCTCATGAAACAACAACTACAACAACAGCAGGGGCGGCGCGAAAGCGGCGCGGGGAGTGCGCGTCCTCACTCCGGCTTGGTTAGCCGCCATTGACCACGTGCTCCGACGGGGTTACCACACAGGGGCTGACTGTCAGCTCCTCGTCAAGGGTGGAGCCCGGTAACCCCCCCGCACCCAATAAGAAGCGGCGGACCGATTCTATCTGGGGCGGAGCTAACGAGCCGAGGGCGTGTCACTCCCCGCTGGATGTACGCAGCGACTTACCGGAGGTGACGTGAGATGCGCCCCCAGCTTGAGGAGAAACAGACGCCACCTCCAGCGCGACGATACCTCCCCGCATATCTGGACCGGACCGTGTGGATCCTGTCCCTGAGCCAAGGTGCACCTTGAGCCATCGATTCTGCCCTTCCTTGCCATCAATCCCTGTGTGAGTCAGTCTTGTCCCGTTTATCTGTGGTCTGTCGGGGCTAAGATAAGACCGTGTTTAAGTGCCCACCTTTCTGTGCTGTACCTCTTGTGCGTGTAATCTAAACGTTCTGCAAACCCATATTATAACCTCCTCCGGAGGTCTTGAGAACTGTACCCCTGGTGTCGTGTCATTTAACCCAGCCGTTGTGTCCTTTCCTTCATTGATTTAGCGTAGCGCGATTCGGCCAACGTTCGAGTATAATCGGGTAAACTGTGCAGACGCGGTCATACCAAACCGCTCGGTAAACTAACATCCAAAACCGCGTCTGTAACAATATATATATATATATATATATATATATATATATATATATATATATATATATATACACAAAGAATTAAGTTAAGCACCCCCCCCGTTTTTTTACAACCTCGCACATTACAAGTTTGTTGTCGTCAAAACAGTGTAATATACCCATGATATTGCTATATTTTCTGGAGAAGTGATATTATGGTCACATAAAAACATAACAATCATGCCGTTTTCAATATTTTATTCTGAATAATTTAAGGTGAAATTTTTTGGGAATTTTAGGCATATTTTCACCTCAATTTAAGTATGGAGCTATAGGTCCATCACGGACAGTGTGGATGACGTTTATGTTTTCTAACGTACAGTCATTGTTCTGAGAAGACCTCTAGCGATCTTTGCGTCAATAACGTGTGTAGGACCCACGTGATCGGATCACTGACTCAACCAATCACTTTTTTTCACTTTGATCACTCAATTTCATCAATGGATAATTGCTAATGTCATACCAATCATTATTTGATCTCACATACCTTAGAATATATGCCAATGTATACATATACACAAAGAATATATATTAGGGGGTGCTTACCTTAATTCGTTGTGTAGGGGTGCTTAACTTAATTCTTTGTGTATATATATATTTCTGTCAGTTGATTGTTTGTTTGCCATTTGTATTACAGTGTACAAGAAGGTAGAAATAAATGAATGACATGTTTATCTAACCATTTATTCGGGGGGAAATTCGACAGAACAGAAAGCCGAAAAAACAGAAATCGGGAGCTACTTTTGACTCACCCTGTATATTAATGAACAGGATAAATAATTAAATTGATATATGTGGGAAAATTACATGCGCAGACCAGAAATCAAATCCAGGTCCCCTGGAAAACCGTCATCTGAGCTGAGTTCAGATGGCAGAGCACTGGTATCGTTTTCCAGAGGACCTGGGTTCGATCCTGGTCTGGGCATGTAATTTTCCCACATATATAAATTTAATTATTTGATCATGTTCATTAATTGAATTGCTTCACTACGCCCCCAGTGGTGTTTATAATAGAGGACATGGATTTGTCCCCCCCCCCCCCCCCCCCATCGGAGGAAGACCCTCTCGTGTTCAGGCCGTTGGTGCTCCAAAGGTTGGCAGCGAGTGCCCCGGAAGCATTGATGGAAAGAGAGTGACAATCATATGTGTGGGAAAATTGCATGCTCAATCAGGGTCGCCCAGATAACTCAGATGGCAGAGCACTGGCACGGTTTTCCAGAGGACCTGGGTTTGATTCCTGGTCTGGCCATGCAATTTTCCCGCATATATCAATTTTAAAAATATAGAAATAAAAAACCACCGCCCCTGAGCCAAACTGTTCTCCTCTGCAGTCCCACCTTATGCAGTGCCCCCTATAGGTTAGAGCACTAATTTGGAATTTGTCCATGGTGCCAGTGATAGGTCGCCTATGAAGGAAATCGTGGGATCTTTCACATTCACCAACGTCTGCTGACAGACAGGGACCCCCGGTTTAGCCTCCATCCGAGGGACAGCACACACACACACTGCCTTCAAAACACCAAAGATGACAGTTTATAACTGGGCCGACATTCATACGTAGACTACGCAGATCAGAGGTGAGTGTGCATACCTCTCAGCCGAACTGCCAGCCCAACTAATATGGTGTTCATAGGGAACGGGAATGACAGGGGTAAATGGCCTCCTGTTCTTTGTATATCCTTGTGCACGTTGAGACCTTTACCTTTCTTCAGCAAACACGACACAGGCTTGATCCCATCACCCCTACTCCTCAAGCCCCCACCTTATAACCCCACACCTCTTCTGAAAAACGATGTATTGCAAGATGCAGTTCCCTCTGCTTGCACTAGCATCAGATAGCTGTTTAGTTCGTTCTGATTGTGATGACAACCATGGAAGCCAATCCCAGACAGCTTCAAGCATGCTCATATACCTCACCTACATATTCTGGCACCGCCTTGTGGAAGGGCTTGACTGTAAAAATAAAATTGCCTCAACACTTTCAAATTTCTAGTTCATCCCAAACCTGCAAACCTTTTGTTTATCTTTTATGTCACTTCAATATTGATCAAATTCCGCGTTTTGTATTTGTTGCAGAGAGATTTTAAAAAGTGCATTCTTCAACTAAGTTCTCATCTTACTGTCTGAACCACAATCATAACCCCTCCGGTGTTGTACGTGTCCTTCTCACTTTTTGTAAGTTCTTTGGTTTCTTCCCAACAAAGTCGGCAGAATTTTGCAATTAGCATGAAAAATAACTCCCAACTTTTGCAACCATAAATTATTCTGAAAGTGCCTTCAGTGAGAAACAAGGTGGAGTGCTTTCAGTTAACAAGGTTATTGCTGCAAATTAAGCTTGCTCCTCGAAGCCATTTCTTACAGCCATTCTCATAATCTCTATTCCTTAACACCATATATGGGACCACAAAACTCGGTGTAACAAACCATGATGGTAACAACAATGCGACTTCAATTTATCTAGCAGCTTATTTCTACAATGGTTTTCCTACCATTTCCAAATACAAAAGTCAAGGCTCATGGAGGAGGAAAACTTACAGGCAACGAGGGAGCTTCAACTGCCAAGGGGAAAACAGTGAGTTATCGGGAGGAGTTGATCGGGAATAAAAATGAATTATGAATGGAAATGGGAGTTGCAACCTTGAAGCAGTGGAGGGAGAAACGTGATTAGACAGAGACGTGGAGGCTATTTCGCAGCTGGGAAAATAGAGAGATAAGAAATGCATGTGAAAAAGAAGCCTGACCTCTGAAAGGTTGACATTGGACCTTTCAGAGTTCAGGAGTGTTGGATCACAATTATCCTGGTAGAGCTGGGAGTAATGGAAGGCAGAAAGGGCAGAGTGACCAAGAACAGATAGGTAGCTTATGTATCGATAGGTTAGCTTAGAGAGACAGCAGTGGATCAAAAGACAATCAACCGGTCTTCTGTGATTAATTAATAGACCCTGTCCAACAGCATCCTGGAAGGCAATGTATATTTCAGAGCCTGGGCTTCTGCAAGAGAAAGAGAGAAAGGATCGGATGCAGGTTGGCCGGTTCACAAAGGAGACCAGCCATTCTTGGCCATTCACTGAATTTTTGAGCCATGCTTTCTGGTCGTGGGACTTCATACCATCTGCTCAAGCTTTTTTCATCCTGTCCCTTCTTGCGAGAACCAGCACCTCGGCCAGAAGAAAAGGTTCGATATTGTATGACCCTTTCATTTCTGGAGCAGCATGAACTTTACTTTACTTTGTACTTTACTTGCCTTAAAACTATTGCATTCTGTGTATACCAAGCTATTTTCCATCAATGACAAATCCACACTATTCTCATTCTTCTAAAGACAATAATGCATCTTCAAATTTACAGATAAAAGAGTCTCATATAATATAAAGTCTAAAATCGATTCCAACTAGAACAATACTCTTCGACGTCACGACGTAGACCGATATGCCTCTGCCCACATTATTACATCATTATAATACTTGCACCAAGTTTGCTTTAAATCCATACACAGCTGTTCTCAAGTTGTCATATTTTTACCGCACATGACCTCTGACATTTGACCTATTGACCCCAAAATGTAATGAGCTCATGTTTACATCATTATACATACCTGCACAAAGTTTTAATTTAAATCCCTTCAGCTGTTCACAAGTTATCACATTTTTACCTCACATGACCTCTGACCTTTGATGTCGGGATCCCAAAATCTAATCAGTTAATCTTTACATCATTATAAATCTAATCTAATCAGTTAATATTTACATCATTATACATATGTGTACCAAGGTTGAATTAGATCACTTAAGCCGTTTTCAAGTTATAGACCTATTACTGATTTTGACTTTGACCTTTGACCCCAAAGTTTAATGAGTTAATCTCCACATCATTATACATACCTGTACCAAGTTTGAATTAGATCACTTCAGCCGTTCTCAAGTTATAGACATAATACAGACTTTCGCATTTGACCTATTGAGCCCAAAATCTAATTAGTTAATCTTTACGTCATTATACATACCTGTACCAAGTTTGCATTTGATCACTTCAGCCGTTCTCAAGTTATAGACATAATACAGACTTTCGCATTTGACCTATTGAGCCCAAAATCGAATCAGTTCATCTTTACATCATTATACATAAGAGTACCAAATTTGGTCAGAATCCCATCATTGGTTCACAAGTTATCGCGGCAACAGGATTTTCACCTAACATGACCTCTCACCTTTTGCCTTTGACCTCGTGACCCCAAAATATAATCAGTTCATCTTTACCTCATTATACATACCTGCACCAGGTTTGACTAAGATCCCTTCAGCCGCTCTCAAGTTATTGTGGTAACGAAAACCTATCACGGACGGCCGGACAGACAGCCGGAGGGACAACTTGAAAACATAATCTTCGACTTCATCAACGGAGGCATAAAAACAAGCAACCCACCTTAAAATAATACAGTACATAATGGGTACCTGTATAACAGCCAATGTAAAAATATAAAGTAAATAAAATAGAAATGAGTATATAAAGAAAAACATGTATATACAGTATATATATTGTTACCGACGCGGCTTTTAGATGTTATATTGACCGAGCGGTGGTGTATTTAACCGCGTCCGAACAGTTACTCCCCGATTAGAGCCCGATTCCACCCGACGTTGACCAGATCGCCCCACAGATATTCAATCGGGAAACCTCTAAAACGACCGAAAGAGAATGAAAAAGAAGAAGAAGAAGAGTACGGAGGAAGAACAGATTTATTATACACACACAAGCAATGGATGGAAGAAGCAGTAACACAGCGAATCGTTAACTTACACTATTCATTTTTACTTAACCCCAAGACAATGAGCAGGACAGGACGTTCACACTTACACAGGGGATAATGCAGGCAGGTAGGGCTTGAGGTGGATTGCTTGAGAGGGAAGCAAAGTCGGGAGGTCGCAGCTCGCAATTCCTCGCGGTTTTGGCAGGAAACCCTCCGTCGTGTATCCGCTGCAGTAGACGTCACGCGCTGGTTCGGCACACCTGCTCCTCTTCTTGGGGTGGAGCCGTCTCCCTCCTTTCAGCGCGTCTCTCCAAAGCTGGTTTCCTTGCCGAGTACCTCTCCTCTTTGGTTTGGAGCGTTTCGCATCTCACCGCTCCTTTTGGTGCAGCCTCTTTGCTCCTCTCCCAGGGTCATCTCTCAAGTCATCTCCTAAAGCCTCTCTCAAGTCATCTCTGCTCCTCCCAGGTCATCTCTCAAGGCCTCTCTCAAGGCCTCTCTAAGGCCTCTCCCAAGCCATCTGGTAAAGCAGTCCCTTACAGTCGCTTTTATCACCTCGGGCGAAATCAAGCCGCCGGCTCCGAGGGCACGCCTACTGGGTCGCTCACCGCGGTGTTGATTGGCTGTTAGGGCTGGTTCACTCCTTCCCTCTGATGACGAGGTGGAGACACGCCTTTCTTCCCCAACCCTACCTCGTGGCCAATGGTGGTTTGAAGAAAACCGCCTAAAATGCGGAAGGCAATTGGAAGGGAGGTTTTGGGGAAATTGGAAGGGCCTACGCTTATTTTGTTTGATACAATGCAAAGTCAATCTAGTGGGAAACACATATTTAGCCTACATGGAATAAGGAAATACACTATTTAAAAGATATATCGTGACCTGCGTGTAAGTTTCATGGAATTAACTAGGACGACGGCTGCGACCATTATTTACTTTAACAGGGTGTTACCGTACTTTTGTAACGTTCACATTGTAACGTTTCCACATTCGTTACAATATATATATATACTAGCGGGGTCACCCGTGGGAATCCCACGGGCATGGATGTGTGTGACATTTCGACATATTGAGTTAGATGCTGCACCTGCACATTCAGTTATATAAAATGGTTACTGGCAATAATTGATCACATCCACAAATGATGTAATCCACACAATTTATGTACTTTACATAACGTTAATAGGAATACATACATGCCCGTGTAGATGGGAAATACAGTTTGTTTGAAAGAAATCACAAATATCAGAAGAAAGTTTAAAAAATTTAGAACTATTCTCACTCAGAGTTAAACAACACCGTAATATTATGCGGTTGCTTCAACGTTTTCGTTGAATTATATGTCATCATTGTGAGATTTTTTTGGAATTTTTTTTTTTGAAATGAGATTTTTAGGCAAAACGGCAAAAAAGCATCAGAACAGCTGTGAAACAACATCAAAACAGCAGTGAAAAAGCATCAAAACAACAGTGGAAAGCGTCAAAACAGCAGTGAAAAAGCATCAAAACAGCTGAAAAAGCATCAAAACAGCAGTGAAAAAGCATCAAAACAGCAGTGAAAAAGCATCAGAACAGCTGTGAAAAAACAGCACTGAAAAAGCATCAAAACAGCAGTGAAAAAGCATGAAAACAGCAGTAAAAAGCATCAAAACAGCAACAATAGTCCGGTGATTTTTCAATCACCGCAACTAAATGTGTCGGAGTAATTAACTATTTTCCTTCGTGACCTCCTTTTGTTGCCTGAATGGTGTCACTGCAGGACCTCCGGGTAAACAACATTACGGGTGAAGATTCCACTGCGGCCATCAATTTTTCCCTGTTGGCCATTACTGACTACCTTTACCTTGACATCCTCAAATCGTTTAGCACGCGACAATGCAACATATAATTGGCCATGGCTGAAGATGGGTTCTGGTAGGTAAATCCCAACTTTGTGTAATGTTTGACCTTGACTCTTGTTTATTGAGAAAGAGAATGCCACACGAACTGGAAATTGATGGCGTTTGAGTACGAATGGTAGTGTTGTATCGGAAGGTGCAATACTAATCCTGGGTAAAAATGTGCGTGTTCCTTTGTGACTGCCAGAAATTATTTCTCCATCTATTATGTTTGGCAACAATCTTTTAACAACCAATCTTGCACCATTGCACAGTCCCTGTTTCGGATCAAAGTTACGGAGTAACATGATGACAGCACCATCTTTGAGACGAAGTTTGTGCAATGGCATTCCAGAAGGAGTTAATTGATTTAGGAATTCCATAGGATAATTTAGTGCCTCTTCAGGGTCATCACAGACAATGGAATCAGCGCTGAAGTACGTCTTTTCTTCCCCAGGAAATGCATCCAGTATCTCATCGTTGATCACAAATGTGGATTCATTCTTTGGACACAACACGGCTCGTTGTGCCAGCGCATCATAGTTTGAATGGATTTCGTTCAAATTACCAAAAACAGCCTCTGCTAAAGACATGTTGTCTTCTACACAGATACGATCAGGCAGTCGTATTAAATCTGAGTCAGGAATTGTTTCCACAGTCCCATTTCCAACCGACAGTAACCATTTTGAGAATTCTTCGTCATCATTAGCTCTCATGTTTGATTTTAAGTTCAGCAGTTTGAACTTTGGCCACAACTTGCTACGCTTGATGCATGTGGCGATGATTGCTGCAGGTGCAGCGCGAGGTACAACGGGCAAAACCTGCCTGAAGTCCCCACCAAGAAGTAAGACCTTTCCACCAAAAGGAATGTTGTTGCTGGTTACATCCCGGAGACATCGATCAACAGCCGCTAAAGCATATGCTGGAGCCATAGGTGCTTCATCCCAAATGAATAGGTTGGCCTTCCTTAGAGTATCTGCATCTTTACTCGTAGGTGATATGTTGCATGTGGAGTTTTCCAAAATGGGCACTGGCAATTTAAATCGATGGTGCGATGTACGGCCCCCTGCTAGCAATGTTGCTGCAATGCCCGAGTACGCCATTGGAAGAACCAAACGACACTGGCCTTGCAAGATGTGCAGAAGCGTATTATAGAGAAAGGTCTTGCCACTTCCGCTCGGTCCATCAACGAAAAACAACCGGTTGCCTGTGTACTGGTCCCTACAATGAACGGCCTGTAGGACCTCATCTACAATTTTGATTTGGTCATCATTTAGTAGTTGTCTGTTGTTTTCACCTTTTTCATGTTCATCTCCCGGTACATACTGATAATCATCGCTCGAAAGATCTTCAACAGTGTCTGGAGGTACTGGTAACTGAAATGCTTCCAAGGTCTGTCCATGTCTCAGGAGGAAGGACTGTATTTCTCGCAATGCCATGAAAATACTTTGTTCCAAGATATGGCCGCTGTGCACAAAATCTTCGCAAAGGTCGTTTTTATATTTTTCCCACAGTGCCGACGTGTCTGTTGGTGTGCAGAATATGCATAGGGTTGCAAAAAGAGATCTCAATTGTTGTGGCATGGCAAAGATAACTCCATCAGCTAAGGACCTGTCCCATTCTGTATCATCTTCTGTTAAATGTAATTTCCTGGCTGCATCCTTGTATGTTTCACAAACTGCTCCATCTACGGTTCTGAGATCTTCAAATGATGTTTTAGCAGGGCAGTGCAGCAGGAGTACACGAAGATGAAAGCGCTCAATGTCCATAGGGCTTGCCGAAACCATGCGTCCGATAACCTTGTTGCCGCCCCGGCGTCGAAGTTTCCATGTCTTTCGTCCATCTTCAAATACGTAATATTTTGGAATGTCATGGTACAGATAACTTCGTGCCTCAGGGTCTCTCTGGTTTAACTGAAACCAAGCTGTAAGTGTTGTACCCCTATGTCGTACAATGGCTTCTTCCTCGTTACCATCCCTGAACACAACAGTCTGCAATTCAGGTAAGTGTACCGCAAGTCTGGTGATGGAATGGGACTGTTTGTGCATTTCAAATTCCATCAATCTCCATGCTGCCTCTGGGGCACTGACATATCTACAGTCCAAATAGGTCTTTATTTCGTCCACCTCCACTCTCCCGCGCTCTCGAATTTCGATGCTGGCACAGTCATGTCCCTTGTACACATATTTAAATAAGTACTTTATACTCTTTATGCTTGCGCAAACCTCAATGTTGATGTGTGCTCTGTACTTCTTCAGTAAATAAGCATTGAATGGGACGACATATTGGCAATCAACATCGGTTCCATGAACGGTTATGGTGGGTCCATTTGGGGGACGCTTGTAAAGGGCATAGCCATCTATGCTCGCAAGTGTCTCTGCAGCATACGCTTTTGGAAAGCCTTTACTGCACACTCCATCTTTCACACAAATCGAATGGCGATTTAAATTGCCACACGGACCATGTATCATGTGAGACTTCACCAAGGAATGGATCTCTGGTGACTCATTTGAATTAGGAATTTGTGCGGAAACAATTCTGTCAATGTCTTCAGCGGTACAAATTTTATCTTCTTGGCACAGCATGAGTAATATGTGGGCATGCGGTAGGCCACGCTTCTGATACTCGACGACGTAGAGAAATGCACGTACTTTGCCCAACACGTGCTTCTTCGTTATATCGTCGATTAACTCTTTTAATTTCAGATGAAACACGCGTGCCACTAAATCTGGTCTGCCTTCAGCTCGTTGGTGTTGGCCGATGTTTTCTTGTATCTCTGTCCATTTTGGATTACACGTGAACGTGATGAAAAGATCTGGTTTTCCGAATTTGCGAACAATGGCCATAGCATCTTGGTAGTTCTGCTGCATAGCTCTGGGACTCCCTGCAAAACTCGACGGCAAAATGACGATACGACCGACAGGACGTTGGTTATCAGCAGCAACGTTCTGGACGTGGTCCAGTAGTCCTCTGTATTCCATGGCTCTAAGGGTTTCCTGATTTTGTTTGAAGTATTGCAGTCGATTTGCTTCTGCCTTGCAATATCCGTCGACAACATACTGCTGGAACAATTTCCCCGAAGAATGGATAGTGCTGAATTCATTTCGAATAGCCAGTCGGTAGGCATAGAATTCACGATGAGTTACCTTGTTTCGAACCGCAGTCTGTCGCTGGTGAGGCATGTTTATCATCCATCCAGGCTCGCCATGTGGAAAGAGAATGGGATATGTCATGGGATCAATGTGAGAGGAAAGTGGAGAGATGGTTTTCCGAACTTGCGAACAATGGCCATAGCATCTTGGTAGTTCTGCTGCATAGCTCTGGGACTCCCTGCAAAACTCGACGGCAAAATGACGATACGACCGACAGGACGTTGGTTATCAGCAGCAACGTTCTGGACGTGGTCCAGTAGTCCTCTGTATTCCATGGCTCTAAGGGTTTCCTGATTTTGTTTGAAGTATTGCAGTCGATTTGCTTCTGCCTTGCAATATCCGTCGACAACATACTGCTGGAACAATTTCCCCGAAGAATGGATAGTGCTGAATTCATTTCGAATAGCCAGTCGGTAGGCATAGAATTCACGATGAGTTACCTTGTTTCGAACCGCAGTCTGTCGCTGGTGAGGCATGTTTATCATCCATCCAGGCTCGCCATGTGGAAAGAGAATGGGATATGTCATGGGATCAATGTGAGAGGAAAGTGGAGAGAGATTGTGTAAGCCCTGGTCATGCAAATGAACCTGGAAATCCCTGTTTGCAGGTGGTTCACCATCTTGTCCACTAACGAAGACAGCAGCAATTTCATCAGCAGTTGGTATGTTGTAACGTCTTTGGTCGTCTGCACACAGTCGACGAAAATGCATTTCCAAGGTAGAAGGGAGGCGATCTTCAAGGACAGCTTTCCTGATTTCTTCCTGTTCACGCTCGAACATAGTCTTGTAACATGTGACATAAGGATTAACGTCAGATAGTATGTTGTGCAGTTCTGCCATCAATTCTTGCAAACATCTGTGATTCTCAGGTCGATTCATACGTTCCTTTGTAGCTTGAGCTGTATCCAAAATAAATAATTGTGCAAATTGTGCTTGTTCATGTACATGTGATGGATGTAATGGACCACAGCGATGGTAAATTTGACCGTGGATTTTGAAACAGTATGGTCCATTTCCTGGAGGAGATGAGATCTGAGCACCCATTGATGCAAAAGCTAATGCCGAATTGTAATTCCGGATATTGTCTCGGAAGTTGCGACATTTTCCATCGTCACCCTGATAAAGTTGTTGCAGTCGAGCAGGTACGGCAAATAGTGGAGGCAATTTAACTTTTCCCTTGGAACAACACAGTGTAAATCCATCCCCTTGTCCTGTTGATTCATTTGTGAAATGGTGTGCAGAACAGTACACACATGGTGACGTCATTGGACCGCATTTATGCTCTTGAACAATATTATCGGATACTTCGGCCGGATTCATTATGGCTGCGGTTGTATATGTTTGCTGAGCACTCCAACGTCTTTGTTGCTCAGCATGCCGTGCGAGTCTGTGTTGGCGTTCATCGACGGTCTCGTTCTCGCACCTCATCGTTGTTGCAGCAGCATCCTGTGCGAGTCTGTGTTCACGTTCGTCGAGGGTCTCGTTCTCCCTCCTCATCGTTGTTGCAGCAGCATCCTGTGCAAGTCTGTGTTCACGTTCGTCGAGGGTCTCGTTCTCCCTCCTCATCGTTGTTGCAGCAGCATCCTGTGCGAGTCTGTGTTCACGTTCGTCGAGGGTCTCGTTCTCCCTCCTCATCGTTGTTGCAGCAGCATCCTGTGCGAGTCTGTGTTCACGTTCGTCGAGGGTCTCGTTCTCCCTCCTCATCGTTGTTGCAGCAGCATCCTGTGCGAGTCTGTGTTCACGTTCGTCGAGGGTCTCGTTCTCCATCCTCATCGTTGTTGCAGCAGCATCCTGTGCGAGTCTGTGTTCACGTTCGTCGAGGGTCTCGTTCTCCCTCCTCATCGTTGTTGCAGCAGCATCCTGTGCGAGTCGGTGTTCACGTTCCTCAACTGTCTCGTTCTCCTGTCTCATTCGTTTTCTTGCTGCAACCTGTTCAAGTCTGCATTGACGTTCGTCGACGGACTCGTTCTCCCGTCTCATTCGTTTTCTGGCTGCATCCTGTTCAAGTCTGCATTGACGTTCGACGACGGACTCGTTCGCCCTTCTCATTCGTTTTCTAGCTGCATCCTGTTCAGGTCTGCGTTCTTCATCCATTTTGGAAATGGAAGTTTCCACGCACCGCATGAATTGTCACGATCCTCAATAGGAAGTGTCTCATAATTATCAAATGACAAATGGCAAGTAAATTACATTGTGAAAATTTAATATTTCAAATAGACCTATTTAAAGTGTATGCGCAAATAACTAATAAATAAAAAAACGAAGAAATATGTCTCGGTAATTTCCTGAACTCGGTAATTTCTCGGTAATTTTACTTCCGGCTAAAAATGTTGAATGAAATAAAAACGAAGAAATATATGTCGTTTTGTGACGACTGTCACCAAAGGTAAACGGTGAATTCACTCGGTTTATTCGGTTCGGCTCGGTTTAAAGAAAAAGCGATAATGTCGAAATGTTGACGTCTGTGTCATGTTGGGCGGTGTATGATACTTGTTGGCTGTTGGGCGGTGATATGGTGTATTTTTAAAAATATATCTCTGCGTTTTCCCGCGTTGCTGACACCGAGTCTAAAACCATGATGGTGAGTTATATTGGAGATAAAGGCGTGAGAGAGACTCAATGGCCTTGAAGTTACAGGCATTTGAGAATTCATTTCGTTCTATAAACGGCAACTTTCAACGGATTTTCTTCTCGTTTTTTTTCAACCGAGTCTAAAACTATGTTAGCGACTGTGAAAAATGAAATGATATATCGAATTTAAAATAGATATCGACACATTGCCGTCGGTGTCATGTTGGGCGGTGTATGATACACCATGACGCGATTTTAAAAAATATATCTCTGCATTTTCCCGCGTGTGTGGAATGTTTGTGGAAAATTAAAGATTTCAAATAAACCTATTTAAAGTGTATGCGCACATAACTAATAAAAAAAACGAAGAAATATCTCTCGGTAATTTCCTGAAACATATTTTACTTCCGGCTAATATGTTGAATGAAATAAAAACGAAGAAATATATGTCGGCATCATTGTTGACGTTTTTGTGACGACTATCATCAAACGAAATAGTAATACAGTATATCATAACGGAAAAGCAAAAGCGAATTTTTAATATATATCGACACATTGCCGGCGGTGTCATGTTGGGCGGTGTATGATACACCATGACGCGATTTTAAAAAATATATCTCTGCATTTTCCCGCGTGTGTGGATTGTTCTCAATTATTGCTGACACCGAGTCTAAAAGTAAAACCATCGATAAAAATGAAATCATATGGTGAGTTAGATTGGAGATAAAGGCGTGAGAGAGACTCAATGGCCTTGAAGTTACAGGCCTTTGAGAATTCATTTCGTTCTATAAACGGCAACTTTCATCGGATTTTCTTCCCGTTTTTTTTCAACCGAGTCTAAAACTATGTTAGCGACTGTGAAAAATGAAATGATTTATCGAATTTGATTTGAAATAAAACTGGGGGAGAGCAAGACACCACGGGCCTACAAAACAGGACTCAAAGCTATGCGAGTTAATAAAATGGTGGATATTTGTTTATAGCCACTCCCAGAATGGGTGGAGCTACTCTGCAAACCGAGTAAGCCACACCCCGGACAGACACCCAACAGATAGACAGACAGACAGACAGAATCATCTACGGCTATTATAATATAGATATGTATATATAGATGGATATATATATTGTTACGGTTCTCTACGCCAGCCTTCTTCCCTTTACCAAGGGGGGATTAATCCCCTTGTCTTTACTGGGCCTGGCGGAACCGAGACTTGAGACGTCCCTCCCGGACACACATGGCGTAGGGTTTCGGGACTACTTTTCGCTCGTACCTAATTCCCTGCGCTTCCCTGGGAGCGAGGAAGCAAGCCTTGCACGAACCACGTGTGGTTTGGGTACGCCGAGCGATTTGCGTACACGTGGTCCACGCAGTCTTACTTAGTGAAACCCGATTGGAGCGATCTTATTCGTGCCACGCTTAGTCAAATGGAGAAACCACAGAAACGGTCGAACCAGGAAGAAAGGAAGAACAAACAGTTTAATTATTTCCCACATGTATATACAGTTCAAGGACGAAGAGACACAGAGCAATCCTTAAGCAGTCTGAACTTATCTCTTGGACAACGGGCCCGTCTCACACTCACACAGGGAATTGCAGATGGGCAGGTGTTCCCCAACGCATCCAGAGATGGTCCCCGTCCGGCTCTCCACGGCCCCTGCACATCCCGCGAAGATGGTGGCAGGCGAAGGCAGGGACTCGTAGCGCGTCTCCCGAACAAGGCAGATGATTGGGCGGAACGCCAAAGGGCGGGACTTTAGCGCAGCTGGCGATTAGTCCGCCGTTCTCACTCGTGCGTCTCAAATGCACTGTATATCGGCTTATGCGCGTCTGGCTGCGCCCGCGTATCTGTTCAGTTCTCGCGCGTTGCCAACTCCTCTTTCTCGATCCTCCGATCTGGTAAGTGCGCGCGAGTTCTTGTGCAAGTTCTTTATAATAATAATAATAATAATGCATTTATTTTATATAGCGCTTTTCAGGAAGCCCAAAGACGCTTTGACAGAGTGCAAAACATAATGCATAGCAAAACATAAAAACAATTGCAAAAAAGAAGAATCAATAGGGAAATATTCAAAGCACAAAGGAGGGAGAAGGAGAGGAGATAGTCAGGGGTTAGATGCTGTGGGTTAAATGTTGAATGCAGTGTTGAACAGGTGGGTCTTGAGTGATGTTTTGAATGTGATGAGTGAGGAGGAGTCTCTGATGGTGTGAGGTAGCGAGTTCCAGAGGGTGGGAGCAGCGATGGAGAAGGCCCTGTTCCCCCAGGATCTAAATTTGGTCCGGATGGGGGGGGGGTCAGGAGGTTGGTACCAGCAGAGCGGAGGTTGCGGGTGGGAGTGTGTCTGGAGAGGAGGTCAGCCAGGTAGGATGGGGCCAGGTTATGGAGGGCTTTGTAGGTCAAGAGGAGGATTTTGTACTGGATTCTCTGGGAGATGGGGAGCCAGTGAAGCTTGTAAAGGACGGGGGTGATGTGGTCACGGGTCCGGGAATGGGTGAGTAGACGGGCAGCGGAGTTCTGAATGTATTGGAGTTTATTGGTGATTGTTGAGGGTGAACCATAAAGGAGGCTATTGCAGTAGTCCAGACGGGAAGTGATGAAGGCGTGGATGAGGGTTTCTGCAGCCACGGAGGAGAGGGATGGACGGAGACGGGCGATGTTTTTCAGGTGAAAGAGGCTGTCTTTGTGATCTGTTTAGTGTATTTGTCGAAGGAGAGGGTTTGGTCAAAGATGATGCCAAGATTCCGGATGTGAGGGGAGGTGGATACTGGGAAACCGTCGATGTTGAGGGCAAAGTTATGGGTGGACTTGGTGAGCGTTTTTGGGCCAATGATGATTATTTCAGATTTATCACAGTTAAGTTTGAGGAAGTTGATTTGAAGCCAGGATTTTATTTCAGTGATGCAGTTTGTCAGGATAGAGTGGGTGGCGGTGGAGATGGACTTGGTGGAGATGAAAAGCTGGATGTCATCGGCGAAGCAGTAGAATCTTTATAACGATCCTCTTCTGCGCTAATCCTCATGCAAGTCCTTCTCTCTCGCAGCATGTCCTTTAACGCTCTCCACTTGTGAGTCCTGTCGAGGGCTTTTGCGCAGCGGGTTTTATAGCTACGCCCCCCGAACCTTCTGGAACACTCTCGATCCTTCTCACCATGCCCTGTGACGCAACGCCGCCGTCACCACTTCTGAGCTCTGATTGGCGGCTCGTATTTACCGTCAGCACTTCTGCTGCTCCGCCCCGGCCCTCCTCTGCCTGCCTCGTGTTAACTCGCCCAATATGAACCAACGTTAACGCAAAAGGGATTGAGGCTACGGACGTAGGATGATCGGTGGCAGTAGGGCCTATTTTCTCCTGGCTCTTACTCAACGCAGACTAACAATGGAAAGGAACTAAGCTCACAAATACTAAGACATAACTATACTATCGTGAGGCTACATGTTGCTTGTGTGACTAACTATGGGGGGCAAATTTTAACCTTTATTAGACTCACTGTACAAACCCAAAACCGCAACAATATCTATATATACATATATATATTTTTTTTTTTTTGAGAACCCACACTTGTAAATAAATATGACATTAAAGGGTTAAATGTTGCACCCCATAGATAGGCCACAAGCAACACGTAGGTCATCATAGGACTTCAGTTATTTCATTAGTATGTGTATAGATAAGGCCGTGTTTCCATTAGTTGAATCTGCGTTGTGTCAATCAAATAAGGAGTAGGCCCTTTCATCCATTTTAACAGCCTCCCTCTCCAAGCGACGCCATTAGGCACGCCCCTACAATCTGTACCTCATGGCCCCTCCCAAGTGTTACGCGCCTCGGCCAGCAGCAGCTGCCTTAGCGCGCGCTCAACGCCGCCATAAGCCACGAGGCGAGGCCCGGAAAAAGGGGGCGGAGCGCCAGGAAGAAGGTGTGGCCACGTCAACCCACCATCAGGGCGTGGCCGGTAAGCGATAACCAGCCAACCAGAGCTGAAGTGACATTGCCGACAGGCATGGCTTTGGGGCTCGCGGAGTGATCGCTTGGTTGAGTTATAAAAGCGAACGCAAAGCCCTTTCGCAGGGCTGATGAGATATACGGCGCACTTGATGAGAGAACTTACCGGAGGACTGATGCAGTGGCGCTGATTAAAGGAGGACCTTATTAAAGGAGGACTTATCGGGAGAGCGCACCTTTGTGAAGAGATATACGGCGCGCTTGATGAGAGAACTGTCCAAGACGGTGTCGTACGATTGGCGTTGTAAAGGACTGGTTGGAAACGCACTGTGTGAAAGGACCTTGAAGATAGGGGGCGTTTGGCACGAGTGTGCATTTATTACATACGCCATAGGACACCAGCTTCCCCCCGTTATATAATTGTCCGGTCGCGTTCCAACTACACGTGAAGCTGCCTGCCGGGTTTCGTCCGTTGGACCGGAGCCTGGATTGGAGCCTGGACCGGAGCCGGGCTGGAGCCTGGACGCGTTGGTCACCATCAACCATCTACAATCCCCGTGTGAGTGTGTATGTTTGTCCTGGGTATTAAGAATAAGACTGTTTAAGGCTGCCCTGTGTTCTTCTTCTTCCTCTTCCTATCTTGTACATTTCTTTCGTTTCCTCTTCTCCTTCTTGTAAATTGTTAATAAACCAATCTTTGTTCTTCCTATTTTCTGGGTTTCCTCTTTATCCGATCGCATTAGTCTTTTCTCAATTGGGTAAACGTGGCACGATTAGAAACCGCTCAGAATCGGGTATCGTCATTTGTTAATAGCTCGGATCGCGGATTGCTATCCGCTCGGCATTTTCCATCATATCCGTGGTTCGAGCGGGAGTTATTCCCTTGTTTCCGGCCGGCGTTAGTAATTAGGTAGTAGTGAACCCCTAGGCCTAACAAACCCTACCTAACGCCGCGCCGGGAAGGACGGTATAACTTCCAGGACTCGGGTCGGCCAGATAAAAGGACAAGGGGATTAACCCCCCTTGATAAGGGGAGAGCCGACGTCCGAGATCTGTAACAATTGGTGTCAGAAGTGGGGTTTGGACCCAAACTGACCTCAAATCTCTGACACACCTTCAACAGCTCTCCCTATCTCTTCCACCTCTTCCACATCTTACCCTACCCCTCCTCCCCCCTGTTCTGTATCTGATGCTCCCCCTTCCTCTTCATTAACGGTATGGACCTCAAACATCCGGGGCCTTCGTTCAAACTTAACTGATCTCTCCATACAGGTTGCTTCTGTCAAACCAGACGTGATCTGCTTAACAGAAACTTTCCTCCTTTATGATGTCTCTGATTCCATAGTATCTCTCCCGGGCTACTCCCTCCTCCGGTATGATAGACCTGAGCCTCGTCCTGGAGGCGGGGTTGCTATCTTTATCAAAAACTCTCTTCCTCACTCGCCCTGCACTGCACTCTCTCCACCTCACCCCCAGGAATACCTCTGGCTACGGCTTCCCCTTCGCTCCCACCTCTTGTTCATATGTGTGTTGTACCGTCCACCAAACAGTGATGACTCCATCTACATCTCGCTGTCTGATGATATGGACCAACTTCTATCTACTCATCCCAACTCTCTCTTCCTCATATGTGGTGATTTCAATTGTCACCATGCCAGTTGGCTGGGTGTGGGTACCTCTCTCACCAGCCATGGCTCTTCAGCAAAGGACTTCTGCGACTCACTGGGACTGACACAATCTGTCAATTTCCCGACCCGGATCTCAGTCAACGGAACATCTTCTCTTCTGGACTTGGTTATGACTAACTTCCCTGAAAATGTCTGCTGCTCTTCTTCTGCTCCGATCGGATCATCTGATCATGTCCTTGTTAAAGTGGACATCTCTCTGACCATCCTCAGGGAGCCTGCTCAGCGTCGACGAGTCTGGCATTTCACTCAGGCCAACTGGCACGGTCTTCAAGCAGCCATCAATCATCTGGACTGGTCTCCCATCTCTACCACCTCTGACATCAACTCATCCTGGGAATTCTTCCAAAGTAAATTGCTCTCTCTCATGCACAGATTTATCCCATCTCGTCTTCAGTTGTCATACCCTTCCTCCCGTCCATGGTACACGGAATCTTGTGGTGAGGCTGTTGCCCAGAAACAACTTGCCTTCGTCTCCTGGAAAGCAAATCCAACGGAAGGAAATCTCATTTCCTTTCACAAAGCCTGAAACAAGTGTGTGTCCACCCTCAGGAGAGCCAGGAAACAATATCTCTCCGTTCTCAAGACCGAACTCTCTTATCTGTCTCCCTCTTCCAAATCCTGGTGGCGTCTGGTCAAATCCGTTTCTGGTGTTTGTTCCCCCTCCATCCCCTCCCTTACCTCAAACGGCTACACAGCTGACTCCGCACGTGAAAAAGCTGAATGCCTCAACTCTGTGTTTGCCTCTAAATCTTGTGTCCCAAACCCATCCCTCTCTGTACCCACCATACCCAGTCGTACCCTGCTGCTCCTGGACTCCGTGTCCTTTCCTCCTGACAAGGTGGAAAAGTTTCTGTCAACCCTCGACTGTGATTCTGCAACTGGACCCGACGGCATCAGCCCACGGGTCCTAAAATCCTGCTCTGCTGCTCTATCTCACCCTCTCTCTGTTCTCTTCACCCTCTCTTTTGCTCAAGGTCAACTGCCATCTGCTTGGAAATCAGCCAACATCACCGCTTTGCAAAAAAAGGTGCAAAAACAGATCCTAGCAACTACAGACCAATCAGCCTTCTCCCAATTATCAGCAAAGTCATGGAATCCATCATTGCTTCGGATATGAAATCTTTCCACTTCTCCAATGGCTTGATCTCTGATCATCAATTTGGTTTCAGACCAGGTCACTCTACTCTGGACATGCTGCTTCTGCTGTCTCAACAATGGATGGAGGTCCTCAATGCCAAACAGGAAATTAGAGCTGTCTCCCTCGACATATGACGTGCCTTCGACACGGTCTGGCACCCCGCTCTGCTCACCAAACTCTCCTCCTTTGGTATCCATGGAAATCTCCACGCATGGCTGGCGGACTTCCTCTCTAGTCGTCGTCAACGTGTGGCCCTGAATGGGTTTCTCTCATCTCCTCTTCCTGTTCAGGCTGGAGTTCCCCAAGGCAGTGTTCTGGGCCCCGTGCTTTTTCTGGTCTTCATCAATGATCTCTCTGACTCTCTCGAAAATCCTCTCTATCTCTTTGCTGATGACTCCACTCTCTGCCGCTCCATTCCTCTTCCCTCAGATCGGCAGTCTGCTGCCTCCTCACTCTCTGAAGACCTGGACAAAATCACAGACTGGTCAAACAAGTGGAACATGTCTTTCAATCCTGACAAATCTCACACTCTTACTATGTCTCTCCGAAAAGATCGACTGGACAACCCTCCCATCTACTTTCTCAACAATCCTCTCCAAGAAGTTCTGTCGCTCAAGATTTTGGGTCTCACTATCTGCCATGATCTTTCTTGGGAAAACCACATTTCCAAGCTGGCCTCCAAAGCCAGTCGCCGACTGGGCATCCTCCGTCGTGCGAAGTCCTTCCTCGGCACACCTGAGCTCCTCACCACATACAAGGCTTTCATCCGCAGCTCAATGGAATACTGTTCTCCCCTATGGGCCGGTGCTCCTGCCTCACACCTAGCTCGGCTTCACGCTGTTGAAACCAAAGCTTTCAGAATTATTGGAATCTCCCGCGATGAAGCTATCTCTGAGGGCCTTTCACTCACTCACCGCAGGCAGGTAGGTGGTCTTTCTGTCTTCTACCGACTCCTCTCCGGCCTTGCACCCCCAGCTCTCTCTGTGCTCTGTCCCCCAAATATTCCTACAGGTCGCACAAGATCTGCCAGCAACCCTCTGATGGTTAAACTGCCGAAAGCTCGGCTCTCTACTCACCTTCACTCTTTCATTCCTCTTTTCTCCCGCCTCTGGAACAAACTCCCTCACTCCCTTCAATCCCACTCCTCCCTCCAGGTCTTTAAAACAGCTGTTCACCACCATCTCTTATCTTCCCCCATCCAAAACCTTGATCTTTTCTACCCCCGCTAATTCACCCCAGATCCACCTTGTTTGAAATTCCAACTTCTTTCCTGGAAGTCCTGGCAGTGTCCATATGTTTTATACCTCTCCCACCGCCCCCTTCCCATGCCCCCCCCCCCCCAAAGCCCTCGCCCTCTCTCAGATCTCTCGATGTCTCCATGTCTCTCGGTCCCTGCTCTCAAATGTTGTGTTTGTGTCCTTCCCCCTCTCTCCCCATCTTGTCTACCGCTCCCGATGTTATATGTTTTATGTGTCGGTTTGTCTTTCTGTGTGATTAATGTTCGCTCTTTCACGAGCCTCGATCTTGTATACAAAACAAAAAAAAAAAAAAAAAAAAAAAAAATTTTTTAAAATCTTTTGAAACAATTTTGGTCAAAATTATGAGCGGCCGAAATTTTTATTAACATCTAAATTTGGATCATGCCATGGATAACCAAGGCGATCGGATGCTGGTGGGGGAAATAGAAGAAGAGATAGAGGCAATCCAGGACCCCCAGGAAGAAGTGGGACAATGGGGTGACATGGAGGAGGAAATTAATGAGGATGCAGCAGTAGGGGTTGCAGGCGAGCAAGATGGCGGCGGCTCGCACGTGGCGGCGAGAATCGAGCCCACAGCGCCAATAGATGTGGGCTTATTTATGACCCACATGATGGCCTTTATGGTCAAAATGGAGGATAGTCTAAAAAAAATGAGTGGGCAACTGGACACCCGAGGGGAGGAAATAAAAGAGCTGGGGGACAACTCCACTCGGGAAATAAAAGGCTTAGGAAACAGAATGGGGGAGCAATTGGAAAGTCAAATTGGGGGGGTTAGAAAGCAAATTTGGGGGATAAGACAGCAAATTTGGGGGATTAGACAGCAAATTGGGGGGATTAGAAAACAAATTGGGAGGATTAGAAAACAAATTGGGAGGATTAGAAGACAAATTAGGGGGCCAATTGGAGGACGTGGGTAGCCAAATGAAGGAAATGAAGGACGGGTTAACGGGGTTGGAAAACAGGATGGCTACCCAGGAGAACCAAATGGAAGGGGTGAAGAATGGGTTAACGGGGTTAGAAGACAAGATGGGGGGCCAATTGAGGGAAATGGGGGATCAATCCGCCCGGGAAATATAACAAATGGGGGATCAGATAGAGGAGGTCAAAAACGGCCTGGAAAGCAAATTGGACGCCCAAAAGAACAAATTGGAACAGATGAGGGTGGCATCTAAGAAGGAAATAGGAGAGGTGGGGGAGGATATATGGTGCAGGGTGAGGGAAGAGGTCGCGGGGGTACACAATGAGGTAAAGCGGGGTGAGGAGCATGTGGAGAAGGAGGTGAGAAAGAGTACGGCTAGGTTACAGGGGGGTATAGAGGAGTTGACGTGGGAAGTAGAGAAGCTGACAGTGGGACAAAAGGAGTTAGGGGAGCAAGTAGGTAAAAACACGGACGTGATGGGGGGCTGAAAGCAGCACAGAGGGAAATTAAGAAAGAACTTATAGCGACGAAGAAAGGATGTCAGATGGTACACAAAGGGCTGACAAAGAGGTTGGATGAGGTGGTAGAGAAGTTGGGGGTGAGAAAACGAGAAGTTAGGAAGCATATAGAGATGACCAAAGTGGCCTTAGAAGAAGAAATTGTGGGGGCGCACCGGGAAATAGAGGAGATGAAACTAAAGTTGGAGGAGGTAGAAGAAGGGGTGAGTGAAATTAAAAAGAGATGAAGGGAGACTAAGAACGAAATAAAGGAGGAGGTGATGGAATTGGTACAAGGTCTGTGCTCACATCATGATGACGTACTTGCTAACCAAATAAAGACTTTGCAGGTGGCGGAGGAGGAGCGAAGAGGAAGAAGCGCCGAGGTGAGTGGCAATATGATTGGAAGTGCATATGGTGTGAGGGGAGGTTCAGCGAGCTTGGGTGTTGGTCTAGACCCGGGCGTTCGTGAGAGGCCGCTGGTGAGGTGTGTGACTGGTGCAGAGTGCGTGGAAAGAGGATGTGTGCAAGGATGTCCGACTATGGGGAGTGCGAGGGGTATTGGTGAGCAAGGGTGTGCGGGTATGGAGTGGGTAGCGGGTTGCGGAGGGGCGACCCAGGCATCGACACCGACAGGGGTAGTGTTCAGAGGGACGGGGGATGCACGACAGCCCCCGGGAATAGTGTACTGTGGGGGCCCGAACGGTTCGGCCCCGCGCTAACCCCGCAAGGAGCGACGCACGGGGTCCGGCCTTCGGGCAGCCATAAGGTTCCACTCGCGTCGTATGACGGCAAGAGTGATTTGAGGGCGTACCTGGCGCAGTTCAAACATGTGTGTAGGGGAAACGGTTGGAATCCGGACGAAGGTGGAGTACACCTCGTGGGGGCACTGCGCGGCGCGGCGGCGGAGGTTCTGACAGCCTTACCACCGGGTGCTATCACCCTGCCAGAACTCCGCGCGGCCTTAATTAATAGATTCGGCATTGAACAGCAGAGCGAGCTTGTTAAAGCTCAGCTCGCGATGCGAAAGAGAAAGCCCCAGGAGACCATCGGGGAGCTTGCCCATGACATTCGCCGCGCGGTAGGGATCGCACACGCAGACATGGCGGCGGCCTCCCAGGAAAGCCTGGCGCTGGACCATTTCATCCAGGCCTTCCCGGACCCTCAGCTTCGACAACAACTCGCCATGTGGTGCCCGCGGACTTTGAGCCAGGCGGCCGATGCTGCGGCCCCTTGGGAAGCAGCGAGGCCCCTGGCCCGGGGAAGCGAGCGCGCCAGGTAGGGCCCGTGAGGGGTGGTGGCCCCCCGAGGGGGCCCGCCCCCGAAAGGGGCCCTGACCTGGAGAGCATGGTCCAGAGGCTGGTGGACCAGCACCTGGCGGGACCCGGACCATGGCAGGCGGCTCCGCAGGTGGCCCCCGGTAGGCCACGGACAAATGCCCCAATTAGGACTTTCAGGGGGGGGGGGAATTTGGAATTTCGGAGCCAAGCACCTTACCAGGTGAGGTGCTATAATTGTAGTCGGATGGGTCACCATGCGCGAGAGTGTCGAGCTCCTGGCCGGGATGGACTCCGGCAGCCAGGCCCATCAACTCCGCCTCGAACGGGTCGGATTAGCCGACCCCAGACACCCCCCTGCCAGGGCCCGGGAAACTAGAAGGTGCCGGACATACAGGGCCGTGTTCGGTAGTAGGGGATGGTGAAGCGCCCTCATTGACGCGACATGTCATTCATTGTGGCCAAATTGGTACAGGTAGCTTGACAATTCGGTGCAAAATTGACGGCGTGGGGGTAGACGCCGTAGTGGACACAGGAGCAAGCGCCACGATCATCAGCCCTGTGATCCTTGATTCGAGTGCAGACGGCTGGGATAAAATCCAGCGTCTGGAAAATTATAGTTTGCAGCTGGCTACCGGGGTAACGGCCCCGATCATAGGGCGTGGTTTTGTAACCCTGAAGTTAGGGTCGGTAAAGAGGGAAATTGAAGGTTGTGTGGCGGAGGTGTGTGACCCATCCTTAATCGGGCTGGATTTATTGACTGCCAGCGGTTGTAAAATCTATTTGTGCCGGGGGACACTGCAAGTGGGAGTAGAAGAGCTACCATTGGATGGGGTGAGCACGGCCGAGAGGACGGAGCTGGGGGCTTCTGAGGCCGTGACCATCCCTCCAAGGGCCGAGGCCATAGTGCCGGCCCGATGGTTAGCTCGCCCAACATGGCAGGAGTCCTGCGGCCTGGTCGAACCGGTGGCAGCGCAGTCCATTCCGGGTTTAATCGTGGGCCGTACCCTCGTAAAAACGGACGGGCCGGTGGTGGCCGTCTGGGTAATTAATATTAGTACAGAACCACATACTATAGTAAGGGGCACGAAGATAGCCGGCTGCACCCCAGTTAACGAAGTCGCGCCAGTGAGGGACGAGAACGTCCAGCCGAGCCGGCCCCAGAGGGAGTCTTCAGAAAGTACTAGGAATTGGCCCGATCCCATTTGTGAGATGGTAAATCGTAGTAGTGTTGAGTTGGGAGGTACCCAGAGGGAGGCCTTACATAAATTAATTGAATCCCATTTGGATATCTTCTCCTTGTCCTCCGAGGATATTGGACGTACGGGCCTGGTGAAACATCAGATCCACACCGGTGAGGCCTGGCCTATTCGTCAGCCCGCCCGACGGCTCCCTTGGAGCAAGAGGGAGGAAGCTGACGAGCAGGTAGAAAAAATGCTCGACGCAGGTATCATCGAGCCCTCGGGAAGTCCTTGGATGTCACCAGTTGTGCTGGTCAAAAAGAAAGATGGGACCACGCGTTTCTGCGTGGACAATCGCCAGCTGAACAACGTGACACTCAAAGACTCGTATCCCCTTCCAAGAATTGACGATACCCTCAATGCCGTTGCGGGCTCAAATTGGTTCTCAACTTTGGACCTCAAGAGTGGGTATTGGCAGGTGGAGATGGATAGGGCAGGGAAGGAGAAAACGGCATTTTCCACAGGTAAGGGGCTGTATCAGTTCACTGTGATGCCGTTTGGTTTGTGTAACGCCCCCGCCACCTTTGAACGATTGATGGAGCATGTACTGGGTGGCACGCCATGGCAGTCATGCCTGGTGTACCTGGATGACGTCCTGGTACATGCTAAAACATTCCCCCAGGCAATAGCTAATATGGACCAGGTGTTTGGGTGCCTCAGACAGGCAGGGTTGAAGTTGAGTCCGAGCAAGTGTACTTTGTTTACGAGAGAGGTGGCCTATCTAGGTCACGTTATCGGTCGCGAGGGGGTAAAAACAGACCCAGGCAAAATTACAGTGGTAGAGGAGTGACCCGCACCACGCACCATCAAGGAGGTGCGGGGATTTTTGGGACTCTGCTCCTACTACCGGCGTTTTGTGGCAAAATTTGCAGAGTTGGCCCGGCCCCTTCACCGGCTTAGGGAGAAGGGGACGAGATTTAATTGGACAAAGGAGTGCCAGGAGGCCTTCCTAGCATTGAAGGAGTGTTTGACATTCACACCCATTCTAGCTTACCCCACTAGTGACGGGACATTTACCCTGGACACGGATGCGAGCCAGGAAGGATTGGGCGCAGTTTTGTCTCAGACACAGGAGGGTGTGGAGAGAGTGATCGCGTATTATAGTCGGGCCATGAGTAGGCCCGAGCGAAATTATTGCGTCACTCGCAAAGAGCTATTGGCTATGCTGGCTGCCATGAGCCATTTACAACCGTACTTGTACGGGCGGAAATTTCTGGTTTGAACTGACCATTCCTCCTTGCAATGGCTCCTCCGGGAACCTGAGGGCCAAATTGCAAGGTGGTTGGAAAAGTTGCAGCAGTACGATTTTGATGTGACCCATAGGGCCGGGAAGGCCCATGGGAATGCTGACGCACTCTCTCGGCGTCCTTGTCTGGGGGAAAACTGTAAATTTTGTGCGAGACACGAGGAGAGGGAGCAATTGGGCGATTCTGCCCCGATCCTCGTCATCCGTGCAACCCGGGTGAGAGAACCAATTTTGCCACTAACCGCAGATGAAGAATTTGGCACTTTGGCTTGGAGCACGGCCCAGCGGGAGGACCCCGTCCTGGGACCGGTGTACGAATGGGTCAGATTGGGGCAAAGACCTGATGGGGAAGAGGTCACCCCCCTGTGGGGTGCGAACAAAGGCATATTGGGCTCAGTGGCAGACCCTGGAATTGAAGGATAACATCTTATATCGCAAGTGGGTGGAGGTTCCCTCTGAGAGAACTTCCTGGCTGGTGATAGTCGCAGACAAATTCAAAAACATCATATTACAACAGGTGCATGGTACCCGCTCCGGCGGCCATTTGGGCAGGACAAGGACAACATCTCAGGTCCGCCGGAGGTTCTATTGGGTTAATATGGGGCGCGATATCCAGGACTGGTGTCGGAGATGCGACGCCTGTAATGCCAAAAAGGGACCAGCACGGAGGATGAGGGCCCCCCTTCAATTACACCAGGTGGGGGCCCCCCTTGAGCGAGTGTCTATGGATATTCTAGGACCGCTACCCCACACCTGCCAAGGTAATAAGTACATCCTCGTTGTAATGGACTATTTCACTAAATGGCCGGAGGCCTACGCCCTCCCCAACCAAGAAGCAGGGGTGGTAGCACAGGCCTTCGTGGAAGGATTTGTATGCCGGCATGGGATTCCACAGGAGCTGCACACCGATCAGGGTCGAAATTTTGAAAGTCAATTGCTAAAAGATGTGTGCAGACTCCTGTCAATTAGAAAGACACGGACAACGCCCTTGCGGCCACAATCTGACGGGATGGTGGAACGGTTCAATCGAATCTTGATCCAACAACTGGCATTGTTCACCACCACCCGTCAGGATGACTAGGACAAACATCTCCCGTATTTGTTAATGGCCTACTGAATCTGCCAGCACGGGGCCACCGCATACAGTCCAGCGTTGCTTATGTATGGGCGGAAGTTGCGGGCTCCCGCCGACTTGCTATGCGGTTCCGTGCAAGACACCACTGATATACCGCTGAGGGAGGGCTATGCACGTCACCTGGAGGAAGGCATGGAGAGGGTGCATGCCTTCGCCCGCCGCCAGCTCCAGCTGGCGGGGGCCAAGATGAGGCGCAGGTACGACCACCGGTGCCAGGGGAGTCAGTACGCTCAAGGGATGAAGATTTGGTTCTTCAATCCCCGGAGGCGGAAGGGTAGGTGCCCCAAACTTACCTCTCCCTGGCAAGGCCCGGGGGTCGTCCTGTCGCAAGTCTGGTGGACCTACCATCCCTCACATCATGTTGGGGCAGAGGAGCTATAGGTTTATGGGGTTTGGTGGTATAAACTAGCCAGGGAGGGCTTGGATAAATGTATAAGGACATAGAAATGACCATAGGTGACTTGAGAGTTAAGTAGTGACATGGTACAAGTAGTGGGGACGTAGAGTAGAGGAGTTGGATGATAATGACGAGGGAGTGCTTAGTATAAGGGATGACGGGGAGCACTAGTATTAGGGGAAATAGTTAGATTAAATGGTGCTGTGTGTATGAGCTTGAGGTTTAGGATGAAATGAGGCATTGCGTATGGAAGTTCTTGGTAGTGGTGGTGAAATGAGGCAATGCTCGTGAGAGGTGTGTGTGTGTGTGTGTGTGTGTGTGTGTGTGTGTGTGTGTGTGTGTGTGTGTGTGTGTGTGTGTGTGTGTGTGTGTAAGAGCAGAGTATTGAGGATGTGTGTCATTGTGTGTTGAGTGAATGACTTGCATGGTGGGCAAGTGGAGAATGGTTGTGTGGAATAAATGGTGTGGAGTGAGTATTGTGGGATGAGTGGAGTGGAGTGCATGGTGCGAAGGAGTGGATGGGGGAAGGATGGACCCCTTCACGAATACCCGGGGAGGGTAGTTTAAAAGTAGGTAGAGGGAGTAGGTAAATTTTGGTGGATATTGACATCTGTGGTGCGGATAGTAGCAGAGTAGTGTTTGGATGGGTGCATAAGTGTATGGAATGGCTGGGCGTGTGAGCCTGTTAGTGCGTATGGTTGGTTGAGCACTCCGCCCCTGGTAGTCTGTCGGCCAGGTGAGGCCGCAGGTAGGCTCTGAGAGCCAGGTAGAGTTGTGTAGAGTTCAGTGGGGCCCGAGGATCCAGACGAAGGACCCGGGTAGCCCGATGCCAATGTGGGCATGGAAGGGGAAAGCGCCAGGGAGGGCCTTCCCGAGGTAGGTTAGGGTAGAGTGAAGGAGCTAGGCAAGCTCGGGTGGCGACGTTCAGTGGCGGAGGTGCGCAGGTAAGTAGGACCTGCTAGGAGAGCCACACGACCCAGCCCCGAAATTGTGCGAGGGCACAGTATAGAAAAATCGGGGGAGTGAGACCCCAAATTGGTGAGCACCACAGGGATGGTCAATGGGAATTGGTTTTTAGAACCGCATGGTGTAAAGTGGCCCATGGACTGGCAGTCCCGGGCAAGACCCCGGGTAGAGTAACTGAGTTAACCCTATCGGACCCGCTGTCGACTTTAGTCGCCACGGCCATACTCAACCTTCTGACATGAATTTCACCATTCATATAACTGCATGACACAGCTGGAAGTGGCTGGTCCTCACGAGCAGCGCTCGCTTTAGTGGAACGGGTCCGATAGGGTTAATGTCATTTAGAAGGTTAGTGAGGAGGAAAATCTCTTCGCACCATCCGCATCCACTCACCAAGGTAATAGGACTCCACACCAGGTTTTGGCAGATATTTGGAAAGTAAGACGCATCTTGATGTGGGTGAGACATTGGGGTGATTCCATCCCTTCCTTCTTGGGGGGGATTGGTGACGAATTTGGCATTAAGGGGAGATATGGGGGACGTGACAGTAGAGACGAATTGGTAAAGTTGTAAATTGTGTAAATACGGGGTAGGGGCAAGGGTAGAGTAGGTGACATGGCGGGTGACATACGGCTAGGGACGAGCTTTCTCAGCTCGCTCTCCCACGCCCCTCATATTGCATTACCTTGCATTGATGTGTACCTTTGTGCCCTTGCCCCCCGCTAACCTCTGCTTTGTCTGCCTCCCCACTCATGGACCATGGTCTTTTGTGTCCGAGGGGAGTGTGCAGGTGCCCTGAATTGTGCTGCCTGCATGCCTGCCTGCACCGGTACACCCTATGGACCACACGTTCTGTGGCCTGGCACCTATGGACCACACGTTCTGTGGCCTGGCACTGATGGACCACACGTTCTGTGGCCTGGCATCTCTGCTGGGACAGACCTTTGCTGCAAGCAGTATCTGGCTTGTGGACCACTGTTTTAAGTGGCATCAATGCCCAGCAGTCGGACCACCTACGTTGGCTCTGCTGCCCATGAATAAAAAAAAAGTGGATGTGGTTTGTGCCCTTTTTATTAAATGAAAACATCAAGCAACAAGATCAAGCCAAGGTACATCGGCCCAGCAGAGAAGCCCAGAAGACATCAATCATTTTGAAATGTGATGACTGCATTTTTGGTGCTTTTCATGCATGTTTTTTTTATTAGGGTGCATGGTGTATCGGTGCAATGCATTCCAATGGCATTTTCCTCTTATCAAAAACAACTTTTTTTTTTTTTTTTTTTTTTTTTTTATACAAGATCGAGGCTCGTGAAAGAGCGAACATTAATCACACAGAAAGACAAACCGACACATAAAACATATAACATCGGGAGCGGTAGACAAGATGGGGAGAGAGGGGGAAGGACACAAACACAACATTTGAGAGCAGGGACCGAAAGACATGGAGACATCGAGAGATCTGAGAGAGGGCGAGGGCTTTGGGGGGGGGGGGGGGCATGGGAAGGGGGTGGTGGGAGAGGTATAAAACATATGGACACTGCCAGGACTTCCAGGAAAGAAGTTGGAATTTCAAACAAGGTGGATCTGGGGTGAATTAGCGGGGGTAGAAAAGATCAAGGTTTTGGATGGGGGAAGATAAGAGATGGTGGTGAACAGCTGTTTTAAAGACCTGGAGGGAGGAGTGGGATTGAAGGGAGTGAGGCAGTTTGTTCCAGAGGCGGGAGAAAAGAGGAATGAAAGAGTGAAGGTGAGCAGAGAGCCGAGATTTCGGCAGTTTAACCATCAGAGGGTTGCTGGCAGATCTTGTGCGACCTGTAGGAATATTTGGGGGACAGAGCACAGAGAGAGCTGGAGGTGCAAGGCCGGAGAGGAGTCGGTAGAAGACAGAAAGACCACCTACCTGCCTGCAGTGAGTGAGTGAAAGGCCCTCAGAGATAGCTTCATCGCGGGAGATTCCAATAATTCTGAAAGCTTTGGTTTCAACAGCGTGAAGCCGAGCTAGGTGTGAGGCAGGAGCACCGGCCCAGAGGGGAGAACAGTATTCCATTGAGCTGCGGATGAAAGCCTTGTATGTGGTGAGGAGCTCAGGTGTGCCGAGGAAGGACTTCGCACGACGGAGGATGCCCAGTCGGCGACTGGCTTTGGAGGCCAGCTTGGAAATGTGGTTTTCCCAAGAAAGATCATGGCAGATAGTGAGACCCAAAATCTTGAGCGACAGAACTTCTTGGAGAGGATTGTTGAGAAAGTAGATGGGAGGGTTGTCCAGTCGATCTTTTCGGAGAGACATAGTAAGAGTGTGAGATTTGTCAGGATTGAAAGACATGTTCCACTTGTTTGACCAGTCTGTGATTTTGTCCAGGTCTTCAGAGAGTGAGGAGGCAGCAGACTGCCGATCTGAGGGAAGAGGAATGGAGCGGCAGAGAGTGGAGTCATCAGCAAAGAGATAGAGAGGATTTTCGAGAGAGTCAGAGAGATCATTGATGAAGACCAGAAAAAGCACGGGGCCCAGAACACTGCCTTGGGGAACTCCAGCCTGAACAGGAAGAGGAGATGAGAGAAACCCATTCAGGGCCACACGTTGACGACGACTAGAGAGGAAGTCCGCCAGCCATGCGTGGAGATTTCAATGGATACCAAAGGAGGAGAGTTTGGTGAGCAGAGCGGGGTGCCAGACCGTGTCGAAGGCACGTGATATGTCGAGGGAGACAGCTCTAATTTCCTGTTTGGCATTGAGGACCTCCATCCATTGTTGAGACAGCAGAAGCAGCATGTCCAGAGTAGAGTGACCTGGTCTGAAACCAAATTGATGATCAGAGATCAAGCCATTGGAGAAGAGGAAAGATTTCATATCCGAAGCAATGATGGATTCCATGACTTTGCTGATAATTGGGAGAAGGCTGATTGGTCTGTAGTTGCTAGGATCTGTTTTTGCACCTTTTTTGTGCGAAGCGGTGATGTTGGCTGATTTCCAAGCAGATGGCAGTTGACCTTGAGCAAAAGAGAGGGTGAAGAGAACAGAGAGAGGGTGAGATAGAGCAGCAGAGCAGGATTTTAGGACCCGTGGGCTGATGCCGTCGGGTCCAGTTGCAGAATCAGAGTCGAGGGTTGACAGAAGCTTTTCCACCTTGTCAGGAGGAAAGGACACGGAGTCTAGGAGCAGCAGGGTACGACTGGGTATGGTGGGTACAGAGAGGGATGGGTTTGGGACACAATATTTAGAGGCAAACACAGAGTTGAGGCATTCAGCTTTTTCACGTGCGGAGTCAGCTGTGTAGCCCTTTGAGGTAAGGGAGGGGATGGAGGGGGAACAAACACCAGAAACGGATTTGACCAGACGCCACCAGGATTTGGAAGAGGGAGACAGATAAGAGAGTTCGGTCTTGAGAACGGAGAGATATTGTTTCCTGGCTCTCCTGAGGGTGGACACACACTTGTTTCGGGCTTTGTGAAAGGAAATGAGATTTCCTTCCATTGGATTTGCTTTCCAGGAGACGAAGGCAAGTTGTTTCTGGGCAACAGCCTCACCACAAGATTCCGTGTACCATGGACGGGAGGAAGGGTATGACAACTGAAGACGAGATGGGATAAATCTGTGCATGAGAGAGAGCAATTTACTTTGGAAGAATTCCCAGGATGAGTTGATGTCAGAGGTGGTAGAGATGGGAGACCAGTCCAGATGATTGATGGCTGCTTGAAGACCGTGCCAGTTGGCCTGAGTGAAATGCCAGACTCGTCGACGCTGAGCAGGCTCCCTGAGGATGGTCAGAGAGATGTCCACTTTAACAAGGACATGATCAGATGATCCGACCGGAGCAGAAGAAGAGCAGCAGACATTTTCAGGGAAGTTAGTCATAACCAAGTCCAGAAGAGAAGATGTTCCGTTGACTGAGATCCGGGTCGGGAAATTGACAGATTGTGTCAGTCCCAGTGAGTCACAGAAGTCCTTTGCTGAGGAGCCATGGCTGGTGAGAGAGGTACCCACACCCAGCCAACTGGCATGATGACAGTTGAAATCACCACATATGAGGAAGAGAGAGTTGGGATGAGTAGATAGAAGTTGGTCCATATCATCAGACAGCGAGATGTAGATGGAGTCATCACTGTTTGGTGGACAGTACAACACACATATGAACAAGAGGTGGGAGCGAAGGGGAAGCCGTAGCCAGAGGTATTCCTGGGGGTGAGGTGGAGAGAGTGCAGTGCAGGGCGAGTGAGGAAGAGAGTTTTTGATAAAGATAGCAACCCCGCCTCCAGGACGAGGCTCAGGTCTATCATACCGGAGGAGGGAGTAGCCCGGGAGAGATACTATGGAATCAGAGACATCATAAAGGAGGAAAGTTTCTGTTAAGCAGATCACGTCTGGTTTGACAGAAGCAACCTGTATGGAGAGATCAGTTAAGTTTGAACGAAGGCCCCGGATGTTTGAGGTCCATACCGTTAATGAAGAGGAAGGGGGAGCATCAGATACAGAACAGGGGGGAGGAGGGGTAGGGTAAGATGTGGAAGAGGTGGAAGAGATAGGGAGAGCTGTTGAAGGTGTGTCAGAGATTTCAGAATAGCTCGGAGAAAGGGAAGGATGGGGCGGACAAAAGGTTTGATGGTGATTGGGTGAGCCACAATGAGGTGTTATTTGAGGAGGGGGAAGAGCGAGGCAGAAGGTTGGGGGAGATGGAGGTGAGAGTTTGAAGGGGGAAGAAGCGGGGAGGACGCTTTGAGGAGGGGGAGTGAGAGGGGGGAAATTGAGAAGCAATGAGGGTGGGGAGATTTGAAGGGGAGGGGTGAGGGGGGAGTTTGGGAGGGAAGGGACAAGGGGAGGGATTTGAAAGGGATGGGATATGGGGGAGATTTGGAGGGGAGGGGTGAGGCAGGAGTCTAGGAGGGGAGGGGCGAGGGGGCGTCTTGGCGGGGAGGGGTGAGGGGGTAGTTTAGGAGGGAGGGGGCAAGGGGGGAGATTTGAAAGGGATGGGTGATGGGGAAGATTTGGAGGGGAGGGGTGATGGGGAAGATTTGGAGGGGAGGGGTTATGGGGAAGATTTGGAGGGGAGGGGTGAGATTGGATTTTTGAAAGTGTACGATTTATGGGAAACGAACATTTATTGCAAAATGAGTTTCTTGTGACCTTCGAGTTAAAAATACGTTTAAGGACGCTGGATGGAGGATGGAGTGCAGGAGAGTTTAGGGAATGTAGAAAAAAGGCACTATAGGAGATGGATATTTTTTTTGGGATGAATTGATTTGGTGAGCAAGTCGAAAGCAGCCTTTTAAAGAAGAAGAAGAAAAAGGTGTTATAAAATATGACGGAATACATAACTTGAGGGGAAAGTGTAAACATTGAAGGTTAATGAGTGAAAACTATCTGGGGAAATGGGCGAGAAACACGTGGTCGAAGAACGAACGAACGAATAAGAATGAATAAACGAATGAGAACAGAGAAGGAAATGTTTTTTTTTTTTGTTTGTTTTTTTTTTTGAGTTGAGATTTACACAAGGAAGTAGGCTATGGGTGAAAAGACTGGGAATACAGAGAACGAAAGTTATTGGATCACAAACGACGGACCGCTGAGAGAAAAACAAAGCCTCAAGGTTGTACAGTGCACACTGTACAAGGCCTCAATACACGACACGGCAAACAGACGATCAATTTATGAAAGATAAACACCGAGAAACAACCAAAGTTGCACACAATAACTTCACACACCGAAAGATAAATACAGTTTCGACAAAATACAATTGTGAACAGACTTAACTTCGAAAAACGTGGAGACCGTGTGGAGCTTCGAAAATCCCTCCCACCGTCTCCGAGATCTCGTCTCCGATTCCCACAAAAGACAGGTCCTGGGATCTAGTTTTGTAAATAATTAATTAATAGTAGTCTTGTAAATAATGCTCCCCACCGACTTAAATGTTTAGTTTGAAAATAATTCCCTAATTCGGTTAAATGTGGGCGTGAGTCAGTTAGATAGGACGCAATGCAACAGGGGGGACATACCTAGTGTTAAAACTGTCGCACTCAGGGTAGTAGGTTAAAAGTAGAGGGTAACCACACCTAAGTGTCACACTAATTTAAAAGATAGTCCTGATTGTTTCGGCTCGGGACGAACCTGGAAAAAGGGGTGGTGCAGTGTTGCGGTTTTGAGAACCCACACTCTTGTAAATAAATATGACATCAAAGGGTTAAAGGTTGCACCCCATAGATAGGCCACAAGCAACACGTAGGTCATCATAGGACTTAAGCTATTTCATTAGTATGTGTAGAGATAAGGCTGTGTTTCCAATAGTTGAATCTGCATTGTGTCAATCAAATAAGGAGTAGGCCCTTTCGTCCATTTTAACAGCCTCCCTCTCCAAGCGACGCCATTAGGCGCGCCCCTACAGTCTGTACCTCATGGCCCCTCCCAAGTGTTACGCGCCTCGGCCAGCAGCAGCTGACTTAGCGCTCGCTCAACGCTGCCATAAGCCACGAGGCGAGGCCCGGAAAAAGGGGGCGGAGCCCCTGGAAGAAGGTGTGTCCACGTCAACCAACCATCAGGGCATGGCTGGTAAACGATAACCAGCCAACCAGGGCTGAAGTGACATCGCCGACAGGCGTGGCTTTGGGGCTCGCGGAGTGATCGCTTGGTTGAGTTATAAAAGCGAACGCAAAGCCCTTTCACAGGGCTGATGAGATATACGGTGCCCTTGATGAGAGAACTTACCGGAGGACTGATGCAGTGGCGCTGATTAAAGGAGGACCTTATTAAAGGAGGACTTATCGGGAGAGCGCACCTTTGTGAAGAGATATACGGCGTGCTTGATGAGAGAACTGTCCAAGACGGTGTCGTACGATTGGCATTGTAAAGGACTGGTTGGAAACGCGCTGTGCGAAAGGACCTTGGAGAGAGGGGGTGTTTGGCACGAGTGTGCATTTATTACATACGCCATAGGACACCAGCTTCCCCCCGTTATATAATTGTCCGGTCCCGTTCCAACTACACGCGAAGCTTCCTGCCGGGTATCGTCCGTTGGACCGGAGCCTGGATCGGAGCCTGGACGAGAGCCGGGCTGGAGCCTGGACGCGTTGGTCACCATCAACCATCTACAATCCCCGTGTGAGTGTGTATGTTTGTCCTGGGTATTAAGAATAAGACTGTTTAAGGCTGCCCTGTGTTCTTCTTCTTCCTCTTCCTATCTTGTACATTTCTTTCGTTTCCTCTTCTCCTTCTTGTAAATTGTTAATAAACCAATCTTTGTTCTTCCTATTTTCTGGGTTTCCTCTTTATCCGATCGCATGAGTCTTTTCTCAATTGGGTAAACGTGGCACGATTAGAAACCGCTCAGAATCGGGTATAGTCATTTGTTAATAGCTCGGATCGTGGATTGATATCCGCTCGGCATTTTCCATCATATCCGTGGTTCGAGCGTGAGTTATTCCCTCATTTCTGATTTCTGTTCGAGCCCATTTTGCACTGGCCTTTTTAAAGCCAATATCAAGACATCACATGCAGCTCATTAAAATCATCCCGTACCCCTTGGCTAATCACTGACAGTCAAAACGGCTGTTCAACAGCTGTGCTATGAAGTGACCATTGAAGGTTCAAGTGACCATCCGTGACCATTTTGTCTGACAGTGAGGACACTATTGTCCACAAATAAGTTCACACATTTACTACACGCAGTGTTATTGTTGATATTTAAAGGTTTCAAAGGTGGTAAGTTTCTTTTGCGTTTTCGGTCTTTTTAAAGTTGGTCAAAATGGTCAAATTTTTCGGTCAAAATGCCCATTTTGCACTGGCCTTTTTAAAGCCAATATCAAGACATCACGTGCAGCTCATTAAAATCATCCCGTACCCCTTGGCTAATCACTGACAGTCAAAACGGCTGTTCAACAGCTGTGCTATGAAGTGACCATTGAAGGTTCAAGTGACCATCCGTGACCGTTTTGTCTGACAGTGAGGACACTATTGTCCACAAATAAGTTCACACATTTACTACACGCAGTGTTATTGTTGATATTTAAAGGTTTCAAAGGTGGTAAGTTTCTTTTGCGTTTCAGTATATATATATATATATATATATATATATATATATATATATATATATATATATATTGTTACGGAACCCAACGTCGGCCTCGGATCCCTTCTCGAGGGGGGATTAGTCCCCTCGTTTGTGACTGGCCGACGTGGTCCCTGAAGCTGCACAAGCTCCCTCCAGAGGCAGGTGAGCAGCTTCGTTCGCGACCGCGGATAAGATGTTAATTTGCCGAGCGGATGGCAGCCGCGGCACGAACCGTTAACAAAGACTAACCCGATCCTGAATGTTGGCCAAATCGTGCCACAGGTATTCAATGGGGAAAAGACAAAGACGACGGATGTGAAGAAGAAGAAGACAAAGGCAAAAGGTTGGGAATGTGACTATTATTTATTATTACTATTTACACAATGAAAGAAACCAAGGAAGAAGGAAGGATAATAAAATAATGCAGAAAGAGGGACGGACCAGAAGGACACAGTGCAATTTCTAGCTTATACAGACTTACTTATAATCCAGGACAGAACACACAAAACAAACTCACGTACACAAAAGGATGGAATGGCAGGAATCGTTTGGAGGGATGAGCAGGTGGAATCACAGGGCACAGCAAGCAGGTCCACTCCGGGTGGGAAGCGAGGAGCCGGCAGCTCCTTGTATTCGGCTTTACACCGCACACCGGCAGGGTCACTCGCTGCCCCATCAGGGCTTCACGCGGCTGGTTGAAACGGGGCTGGTTGAAGCGGCTCTCTGCAGAAATAAGCTGGGTCACGCATCTGCCGTGTCTCTGACGCAACTCTCAGGACTTCTCTCAAAGGCTTCCGCGCGCGCTTATATAACGCCTCGGGCGATCAAGCCGCCGGCCTCCAGGACACGCCCATCGGTGAGCTCGCCTCGGCCCTGATTGGTCACGAGGGCTCACCGATCCCGCCCTTAGAGGAGGCGTTGGCAAGGCCACGCCTTGTTCCCGGTGCTGGGCCGACTCCTCCCACCTTCTGCTCCGAGATGACCTCGTGGCTAATGGAGTCTTGCCGCGAAAACAACAACCCACAGCTGCAGCAGAATTCAGCGAACCGCTCAATGCAGTTGGCAATTGAGGAAAGGGGAATCCAATGGAGGTTCTGGGGAAATTGAAAGGGGATACTACCTTGTCTGGATTCGGTGCAATGGAGTGTCAATTAATGGAGGACACAGCCTTAATCTAATACACACAATAAGGAGATAACTACTGAACAGGGAGATCTATGATTTGGCTACGTGATTGTAGATGACCTAACTAAGGGACGCCCTTTGACCTTTATACACAACAACTAGAGGAAGGAGGGTGATATTTTTACAACAATAGAAAAACACAATTCTCATATCCACAACACTGCACCCTCCTCCTCTTAGGCACGCCCCGGGCCTATTGCTTTTACTTTTAGTGTGGCACGTAGGTGTTGTTCCCTCTACATTTAACCTGACCCTGAGTGTGACAGTTTTAAAACATAAATAAATATGTCCCGCTGCTCCATTGCACCCTACCTAACAGACTCACGCCCACAGCTAACCGAATTTCAGAATGGTTTTCAAACTAAAACATGAACAATGGGGGAGCATTATTTACAGTTGAGGCTATTTTATTTACAAAACGCAACCCAGGACCTGTGATTGTTCTTTTGGGGGGGGAGACAGTCTGCCCTGCATCGACGCACCAGAAAGCACCAAAACACCATCAAGCACCATCAAGCCCCTTTGGTGCACAGTCATCACAATTCATGAATCAAAATAACCAAACAAACCCTTGGTGGTGTCTTCCTCTTTGGCTCCCTCTGCTGGCTAGTGTCATTTTTCCAGATGTTGTCTTTCTTCATTTTCTTACTGGCGGCCTATTTGGACATAAAAAAGGCACACAATGCGACCATTTTTTATTTATGGCCCACAGGGCCGACTATTGTGGTTCACCTGTGTGGCATCGGTGCCCCGTGACCAAGGTACGCCAGCAAGATATCGGGCCTTCATGGCCGGTTCCAGCAGAGGGGCCATGCCCCAACCCATGGGGTCCATAAGTGGTGCTCAGCCACAGACATGTGGTCCATACGTGGTGCATCGATGCAGACAGCTGTGGTTGCGAGAGTTCGGGCGCACAATGGCGGACTCCCACACGCTCCCCTCGGCGCCCAGTGGCGCACAGTCCTCGGGTGGGAGACAAGGGGGGGGGGGGGGGAAGAAGACAGGTGAGCGAGGGGTAAGGTCAGAAGGGTACACATCAAACAAGGCAATGCAAGGCGAGGTGCGTTTGGAGACGGAGCGGAGAAAATCTCGTCCCTACCGTACGTCACCCCCCCTGTTACCTACTCTACCCTTACCCTTACCCCATATGTACAAAAATCTACACATTTACAAATTCGTCACTACTGTCACGTCTTCCCCATATTTCCCCAACACCAAATTCGTCCCCACAATCCCTCTAACCAAATTTGCCATCACCCAATTCATCATCAATCCTCATATGGAGGGAGAGATGGAACACAAAGCACAATGTCACACCCACGTCATGATGCGTCTCACATTCCAAACATTTGCACAATAAAAATAATAAAACAACCTGGCATGGTGTGGAGGTACGTCACCTCAGGTGAGTGGATGTAGATGGTGCGAGGAGATCTCAATCCTAACTACCTTCTAAATGACTTTAATACACTTTACACTACCCGGGGTCTTTCCCTGCCAATCCATTGGCCAACTTACATGATGGGTTCTAAAAACCAATTCCCATTGACCAAACTGTGGTGCTGATCAATTTGGGGTCTCACTCCCCCGATTCATCTCCCGGTGCCCTTGCACAATTTCCGGGCTGAGTCGTGTAGCTGTCCCAGCAGGTCTACCCACCTGCACACCTCCACCACTGTCGTTGCCACCCGAGCTTACCTAGCTCCTCACCCTAACCTATCTAACTGGGGAAGGCCCTCCTTGGCGCTTACCCCACTCGGTGCCCTCTCTGGCACTGGGCTACCCGGGTCCGTCCTCCGGATCCTCGGGCCCCATCCACAACTCTACCGGCTCCCAGAGCCCACCTGCGGCCTCACCTGGCCGACATCCTCACAGTGGTGGAGTGCCCAACCAACTACACACACTAACAGGCCACACGCCCAGCCATTTCCACGTCACTAATGCACCCATCCAAACTCCATTCTTCCACACGCATCACAGATGCCAATATCCAACCACAATTTACCTGTACCCTCTACCTAACTCTTACACTACCCTCCCCGGGTGTTCGTGATGGGGTCCATCCTCGTTTCCCCCATCCACACCTTCGCACCATCCACTCCACTCCACAGTTTCCACCATACTCACTCCATACCATCCATTCCCTACTCCATATATTCCACACTCCATGTATTTCACACAACCATTCTCCATACACCTGCAGTTGCACACCTGTGCAATCACTCCTACTGGTGCTTCCTGCACCCTCCTTCCTCCTGGGACCATTTGGTCAACACAACCTACATCACCATCACTCACTCATACACTGCTGCATACACCTGTTCAGTTGCACACCTGTGCAATCTCAATCGTTCCTCACTCACTGCTCCATACACTTCCACGCTCAATACACTTTCGATTCTCAAACACACGGCATCATCTCATCTAACTACTCCCCTCTGGAACTCACGCTTCACAGTCGCCCCTTTAAACTATTGCGCTCCCTCGTCATTATAATCCAAACTAATCTACCTGCGTCCCCACTGCAGGTATCATTGTCACTACCTAACCTTACCGTTACCTATGGTCAATCTTCTCTAGATCCCTACACATTATATCCTAACCCTCCCGGGCTAGTTTTCACTGCCAACCCCATAACTAGTGCTCCTTTGCCCCCGGGCATCTCTCACTATAAATAAATAAATAAATAAATCTCTCACTCACTATAAATTTTGCTCATCAATTGCAACCAATCAAAAATTTTCCAATTACTGCCAATTCTATTCACTTTTCTAAATTTCGGATCAAAAACACTATCATCATCACCGTTCATTAAACTTGAGCCTCGGTGCGTCGTTACATTCCCAAAGCCTGGCTTCGCACAGCCGAGCAATGAACGCGGGTGGTTTGGTCGCCTGCAGGTTGAATCCGTCCGGCTTTCGGTTCAAGGGAGGTGGTTTGGTTGGGCCGAGATTCCACGCACCATCTCGGCGCGGCACCTTGCGGTCCCAGGCCCGATGGCTCAATCTCGCCCGGTCGGAACCCCGCCCCCGCCAGGGGGCACCGTTCCGCTTCCTCCTACTCGCCCTTGAACCGGACCGGTCGCCTCGCCCGACAAGGCCCGGACTCGACCGTGCGGGGCGGGGCCAGGCCCGAATCGTGCGCGACACAGCATCGATCCACGCAAAGCTTCGCATCCAACAAAGCATGCCCCACGCGAAGCTTCGCATCCAACAAAGCGCACCGCGCACCGAGCGCCAGCTATCCGTCGCCCTAGCTGCTAACCCGGTCAACGTCGATGCTTCACTTGCATGCTCACACCACGCGACCCGTTTCACACTCACAAAGCCCGGCGTTCCAACGCCGTCCGTGCATTCCACACACTCCGTCCATTCCACCAACACACTCCCTGTTACACACCACACCTCCCGCACACCTTCTTGCGCACACTCGCCGTTCGCAAACTTCGGTCCACACCTCTCCTCCGTTACGTCCTCCGTAACACTCACAATGGGCGTGCACTCTTGCATCCACCCACTAACGCGCTCCGATGTGCTCTCTCGCACTCACGCCACCATCAACTCACTCTGTGTCACACTCCGTACACCCCGATGTGCATTCTCGCTCGCACTCGGTTTCACACTCGCGCTCCGATGTGCTATCTCGCACTCACGCCACTACCAACTCACTCTCTGTGTCACACTCCGTACACCCCGACGTGCATTCTTGCTCACACTCGGTTTCACTCCCACACTTTATAACACACCCACTCGCCGACGCACACTTTTTCCTCACACGCGCGCCATTTCCACTCACAGTGGACCCTTCACCAACGCCCGGGTGCCATATTGACCCCAATCGCGCGACAATTCTCTTCGCGCCAAACCCCCTCTTACAAGATCTCCTGGCACCACTTACAGCCCGTCTCACCTTCGGGGTTCTTCTTCCTCCCTGCACCAACACCTGCAAATCTTTTAAAGGATTTTTAAGCACAGCATCGTGATGTGAGCACGGACTTTGTTTTGTACAGTTTCCATTCCTTCCTCCGATTCCTGGGCTACCTCCGTCGTCTCTTCAATTTTAACTATACCCATTATTTCTTTTTCTTTATTCACCACGAGGACCGCTGGCGTTAATAAAATTCCTTCTACCTCAGCGGTCGCCGGCTGCCCCATACCCCGGGTCGCGATCTCTATACCCGTCATTTTACCCTTGCTTTTCTCCACTTCGCTCAACCAGTGCTCCTCGACCCGCTTTACCTCCTCGTGCACCCGTGGGACCTGCTCGCCCAACCTGCGGTCTCTGTCCCTCTCCAACCCCTCATTAATTTCTTTGGCTTGGCCAACCATGCCCCCCAGTTTGTCCCCTAATCTGCTTCCGAATCCCTCAAATTTGCTTCCGAGTCCCTCCAATTAGCTTCTGAGCCCCTCAAATTTATGCCCCAACTGTTCGCTGGTACCCCTCGCTTCGTCCCTCATTCTGCCTTCCATCCCTTCCATCTTTTCATCTATTTCCTTACTTTGCACCGCGAAGCATGCCCTGATTTGTGCCATAAAGAGGTCCAATTTCACCAGCGCCGCGGACTCGGCTGCTGCAGCGCCGCTATTTTGTGCCTCTGCAACCACGGGCGTGGCTAAATTTGGTGGCGCTGCAACCACGTGTGCGAGGGCGCCATTTTGTGCGCCTGATACCTCCTCAACCACCTCCTCATTGTTCTCCTCCAATTCTTCCCTCTGGTCCTGGGGTACCCCTAACCCCTCTTCTAGTTCCCCCACCGGCATCCCGTCGCCTTGACCATCCATGGCACGATTTTCAAATTTAAGATTTTATAAAACAAAATTTCGGCCCACTCGAAATTTGAGCGCGCTATTCGTGCTTCAGGTCCGAATCTCGCACCCGATACCAAATGTTACAGAACCCAACGTCGGCCTCGGATCCCTTCTCGAGGGGGGATTAGTCCCCTCGTTTGTGACTGACCGACGTGGTCCCTGAAGCTGCACAAGCTCCCTCCAGAGTCAGGTGAGCAGCTTCGTTCGCGACCGCGGATAAGATGTTAATTTGCTGAGCGGATGGCAGCCACGGCACGAACCGTTAACAAAGACTAACCCGATCCTGAACGTTGGCCAAATCGTGCCACAGGTATTCAATGGGGAAAAGACAAAGACGACGGATGTGAAGAAGAAGAAGAAGACGAAGTCAAAAGGTTGGGAATGCGACTATTATTTATTATTACTATTTACACAATGAAAGAAACCAAGGAAGAAGAAAGGATAATAAAATAATGCAGAAAGAGGGACGGACCAGAAGGACACAGTGCAATTTCTAGCTTATACAGACTTACTTATAACCCAGGACAGAACACACAAAACAAACTCACGTACACAAAAGGATGGAATGGCAGGAATCGTTTGGAGGGATGAGCAGGTGGAATCACAGGGCACAGCGAGCAGGTCCACTCCGGGCGGGAAGCGAGGAGCCGGCAGCTCCTTGTATTCGGCTTTACACCGCACACCGGCAGGGTCACTCGCTGCCCCGTCAGGGCTTCACGTGGCTGGTTGAAACGGGGCTGGTTGAAGCGGCTCTCTGCAGAAATCAGCTGGGTCACGCATCTGCCGTGTCTCTGACGCAACTCTCAGGACTTCTCTCAAAGGCTTCCGCACGCGCTTATATAACGCCTCGGGCGATCAAGCCGCCGGCCTCCAGGACACGCCCATCGGTGAGCTCGCCTCGGCCCTGATTGGTCGCGAGGGCTCACCGATCCCGCCCTTAGAGGAGGCGTTGGCAAGGCCACGCCTTGTTCCCGGCGCTAGGCCGACTCCTCCCACCTTCTGCTCTGAGATGACCTTGTGGCTAATGGAGTCTTGCCGCGAAAACAACAACCCACAGCTGCAGCAGAATTCAGCGAACCGCTCAATGCAGTTGGCAATTGAGGAAAGGGGAATCCAATGGAGGTTCTGCGGAAATTGAAAGGGGATACTACCCTGTCTGGATTCGGTGCAATGGAGTGTCAATTAATGGAAGACACAGCCTTAATCTAATACACACAATAAGGAGATAACTATTGAACAGGGAGATCTATGATTTGGCTACGTGATTGTATATGACCTAACTAAGGGACGCCCTTTGACCTTTATACACAACAACTGGAGGAAGGAGGGTGATATTTTTACAACAATAAAAAAACACAATTCTCATATCCACAACAATATATATATATATATATATATATATATATATATATATTATATATATATTATATATATATATATATTATATATTGTAACGAATGTGGAAACGTTACAATGTGAACGTTACAAAAGTACGGTAACACCCTGTTAATGTAAATAATGGTCGCAGTCGGCCTCCTAGTTAATTCCATGAAACTTACACGCAGGTCACAATATATCTTTTAAATAGTGTATTTCCTTATTCCATGTAGGCTAAATATGTGTTTCCCACTAGATTGACTTTGCATTGTATCAAACAAAATAAGCGTAGGCCCTTCCAATTTCCCCAAAACCTCCCTTCCAATTGCCTGCCGCATTTTGGGCGGTTTTCTTCAACCACCATTGGCCACGAGGTAGGGTTGGGGAAGAAAGGCGTGTCTCCACCTCGTCATAAGGGGGGAGGAGTGAGCCAGCCCTAACAGCCAATCAGCACCGCGGTGAGCGACCCGGTAGGCGTGCCCTCGGAGCCGGCGGCTTGATTTCGCCCGAGGTGATAAAAGCGACTGTAAGCGACTGCTTTACCAGAGGCCTTGGGAGATGACCTGGGGGATGAGCAAAGAGGCTGCACCAAGAGGAGCGGTGAGATGCGAAACGCTCCAAGCCAAAGAGGAGAGGTACTCGGCAAGGAAACCAGCTTTGGAGAGACGCGCTGAAAGGAGGGAGACGGCTCCACCACAAGAAGAGGAGCAGGTGTGCCGAACCAGCGCGTGACGTCTACCGCAGCGGATACACGACGGAGGGCTTTCCCGCCAAAACCGCGAGGAATTGCGAGCTGCTGCCTCCCGACTTTACCTCCCTCTCAAGCAATCCACCTCAGGCCCTACCTGCCTGCAATATCCCCTGTGTAAGTGTGAACGTCCTGTCCTGCTCGTTGTCTTGGGACTAAGTAAAAATGAATAGTGTAAGTTAACGATTCGCTGTGTTACTGCTTCTTCCATCCATTGCTTGTGTGTGTATAATAAATCTGTTCTTCCCCCGTATTCTTCTTCTTCTTCTTCATTCTCTTTCGGTCGCTTTAGAGATTTCCCGATTGAATATCTGTGGGGCGATCTGGTCAACGTCGGGTGGAGTCGGGTTCTAATCGGGGAGTAACTGTTCGGACGCGGTTAAATACACCACCGCTCGGTCAATATAACATCTAAAACCCGCGTCTGTAACAATTGGTGTCGAGGAGTTGGATTCGGACCTGGGACTAAATTTGTTAGGCCCAAATTTTGGAACACCAATTGTACTATTAGAGTAACAATTGGTGTCGAGGAGGGAGATCGGACCCGAAATCGGACCCGAAGCGCGCTTGACGCGCTCAAAATTACAAGCTTCCGAAATTTATTTTGTTTTATAAAGCAAAACCCGAATTTTGAGATCGCGCCATGGACAATCAAGGCGATCGGATGTCGGTGGGAGAGATAGACAGGGTGGAATCGACCCAGGACCTCGGGGAAATGTATGTGGAGGAAAGGGAGGAGGAGAAAAATAGCAATGTGGTTGCGGAAGTATCAGACGCGCAAAGTGGCGTCCTCACGCACGTGGGTGTAGCGGCACCAAATTTTGCCGCGACCGTAGCAGCGCCATTGGTGGATTTGAACCTTTTTTTTATACAAATGAAGGCCCTTATGGACAAGAATAGCGAAGAAATGGAAAGCAGAATTATGGGGCAAATGGGGGTAATGAGGGACGAAGCGAGGGGTACCGGTGAGAAGTTAGACAATAATTTTGAGGGGTTAGACAAGAAATTTGGGAAGTTAGACAATAATTTTGAGGGGTTAGACAAGAAATTTGGGAAGTTAGACAATAATTTTGAGGAGTTAGACAAGAAATTTGGGAAGTTCGACAATAATTTTGAGGGGTTAGACAACGGGATAAAAGAGGTAAAGAATGGGTTAACAGGGGTGGAAAACAGAATGGCTGCCCAGGAGAATCAGTTAGAGGGGGTGAAAAATGGGTTAATGGGGTTAGAAAATAGGATGGAAGGCAAATTGCGGGAGATAGGGGAGCAATCCGCCCGAGAAATCAAACAAATGGGAGAGCAGATAGAGGAGGTGAAAATCGGGGTAGAAACCAAACTGGATGCTCAGAGGGATGAATTGGGACAGATGAGGGTGGCATCTACAAAAGAGATGGAGGAAATACGACGAGGGGTAAGTGAGGAGGTTTCGGGGCTGCGCAGGAGGTAAAGCGAGGTGAGAAGCGTATGGAGAAAGAGGTGAGAAATAATACGGCTAAGTTACAAGGGGGAATAGAAGATCTGACGAAGGGAGTAGAACAGCTGACAGTCGGACAAAGGGAACTAGCGGACCAAGTGGAAAAGAACACTGCAATCATCGGGGGTTTGAAAGCGACACAAAAGGACATTAAAAACGAATTAATAGCAACACAAAAGGAATGTCAGATGGTACATGAGGGGTTGACGAAGAAGTTGGAGGAGGTGACAGAAGTGATGGAGACGAAGGACCGAGAGGTGAGGACGCACATCGAAACGGTTAAGGTGGCGTTAGAGGAAGAGATAGAGGGGGCGCACCGGGAGATGAAGGAGGTAAAGGAAAAATTAGAGGAGGTGGAAGAGGGGGTGAGTGAAATTAAGAAGAGACGGAGGGAAACTAAAAGGGAGATAAAGGAGGAAGTCATGGAATATGTACAAGGTCTGTGTTCAAATCATGATGAGGTGCTCACTAACCAAATAAAAAGTTTGCAGGTGGCAGAGGAGGTGCGACGACGAAGTACGGAGGTGAGTGGCAATGTATATGATGTGAGGGGAGATTCAGTCGGCTTGGGGGGTGGTGTAGACCCGGGTGTTCGTGAAGGACCAATGGTAAGATGTATGACTGGTCCGGAGTGGATGGACAGGGGAGGTGTGCAAGGAGGTTTGGCTATGCGGAGTGAGGGGGGTGCTGGTGAGCAAGGGTGTGGGGGTATGGCGTGGGTAGCGGGTTGCGGAGGGGCGACCCAGGCATCGACACCAGGAGGGGTAGTGTTTGGAGGGACGGGGGACACGCGGGAGCCCCCCGGGAATAACGTACTGTGGGAGCCCGAACGGGTTGGTCCCGCGTTGATCCCGCAAGGAGTGACGCGCGGGGTCCGACCTTCGGGCGCCCACAAGGTCCCACTCGCGCCGTATGACGGCAAGAGTGATTTGAGGGCGTACCTGGCGCAGTTTGAGTACGTGTGTAAAGGCAACGGTTGGAATCCGGACGAAGGTGGAGTACACCTGGTGGGGGCACTGCGCGGTGCGGCGGCGGAGGTGCTGACGGCTTTACCACCGGGTGCTCTCACCCTGCCAGCTCTCCGTGCGGCATTAATTAATCGGTTCGGCATTGAGCAGCAAAGCGAGCTTGTTAAAGCCCAACTTGCGCAGCGAAAACGCAAGCCCCAGGAGACCATCGGGGAACTTGCTCACGATATTCGCCGCGCGGTCGGGATTGCACACGCGGACATGGCAGCGAGTTCCCAGGAAAGCCTGGCGCTGGATCACTTTATTCAGGCCCTTCCGGATCTGGAGCTCCGGCAACAGCTCGCCATGTGGCGCCCACAAACCATGAGTCAGGCGGCCGACGCTGCAGCCCGTTGGGAAGCAGCGAGGCCCCTGGCCCGGGGAGGCGAGCGCCACGCAGTGGCGGTGCGTCAGATGGGGCCCGTCAGATGGGGCCCGACGGGGGCCCTGACCTGGAGAGCATGGTCCGGAGGTTAGTGGATCGGCGCCTGGCGGGACCTGGACCATGGCAGGCGGCCCCGGCGGTGGCACCCGGTAGTCCCCGACAGAGTACCCCAATTCGGACATACAGGGGGGGGAATTTGGAATACCGGAGGCAAGCACCTTACCAGGTGAGGTGCTATAATTGTGCTCGGATGGGTCACCGTGCATGGGAGTGTCGAGCTCCGCGCCGGGACGTTTCCCGCCAACCGATGCCCTCAACTCCGCCCCGTATAGATCGGCCTAGCCGACCTCAGACACCCCCCGCCAGGACCCGGGAAACTAGAACGTGCCGGGCATGTAGGGCGGTGTTCGGCAGTAGGGGATGGGGAGAAGCCCTCGTTGACGCGACAGGTCATTCATTGTGGCCGAATTGGGACGGGTAGTTTGACAATTCGGTGCAAAATTGCCGGCGTGGGGGTAGACGCCGTGGTGGACACGGGAGCCAGCGCCACGATCATCAGCCCCGTGGTCCTTAATTCGAGTGCAGACGGCTGGGGTAAAATCCAGCGTCTGGAAAATCATAGTTTGCAGTTGGCTACCGGGGCAACGGCTCCGATCATAGGGCGTGGTTTTGTGACCCTCAAGTTGGGATCGGTAAAGCAAGAGATAGAGGTTTGGGTGGCGGAGGTGTGCGACCCATGCTTAATAGGGTTGGATTTGTTGACTGCCAGCGGTTGTAAAATCGACTTGAGCCGGGGGATCCTGCGATGGGGAGTGGAAGAGCTACCATTGGAGGGGGTGAGCACGGCCGAGAGGGTGGAGCGCTCCTGAGGCCGTGACCATCCCTCCGGGGGCCGAGGCCATCGTGCCGGCCCGATGGTCAGCTCGCCCGACATGGCAGGAATCCTGCGGCCTGGTCGAACCGGTGGCAGCGCTATCCATACCGGGTTTAATCGTGGGCCGTACCCTTGTAAAAACGGACGGGCCGGTGGTGGCCGTCCGAGTAATTAATAGTAGCACAGAACCACGCACTATAGTGAGGGGCACGAAGGTAGCTGGCTGCACCCCAGTTAGAGAAGTCGCGTCAGTGAGGGGCGAGAACGTCCAGCCGAGCCGGCCCCAGGGGGAGCCTTCAATAAGTTCTAGGAATTGGCCCGATCCCATTTGCGAGATGGTAAATCGTAGTAGTGTAGAGTTGGGAGGTACCCAGAGGGAGGCCTTACACAAACTGGTTGGGTCCCATTTGGACCTCTTCTCCTTGTCCACCGAGGATATTGGACGTACGGGCCTGGTGAAACATCAGATCCACACCGGTGAGGCCCGGCCTATTCGTCAGGCCGCCCGACGGCTCCCTTGGAGCAGGAGGGCGGAAGCTGACGAGCAGGTTGAAAAAATGCTCGACGCAGGTGTGATCGAGCCCTCGGGAAGTCCTTGGATGTCACCTGTTGTGCTGGTCAAAAAGAAGGATGGGACCACGCGGTTCTGCGTGGACTATCGCCAGCTAAACAACGTGACACTCAAGGACTCATATCCCCTGCCAAGAATTGATGACACCCTCGATGCCGTTGCGGGCTCAAATTGGTTCTCGACTTTGGACCTCAAGAGTGGGTATTGGCAGGTGGAGATGGATAGGGCAGGGAAGGAGAAAACGGCATTTTCCACAGGTAAGGGACTGTATCAGTTTACTGTGATGCCGTTTGGTTTGTGTAACGCCCCCGCCACCTTTGAAAGATTGATGGAGCATGTACTAGGCGGCATGCCATGGCAATCATGCCTGGTGTACCTGGATGACGTCCTAGTACATGCCAAAACGTTCCCCCAGGCAGTAGCTAATTTGGACCAGGTGTTCGGGTGCCTCAGACAGGCAGGGTTGAAGCTGAACCCGAGTAAGTGCACTTTGTTTGCAAGAGAGGTGGCCTATCTAGGTCACGTGATCGGCCGCGAGGGGGTAAAAACGGACCCAGACAAAATTAAAGCGGTAGAGGAGTGGCCCGCACCACGTACCATCAAGGAGGTGCGGGGATTTTTGGGACTCTGCTCCTACTACCGGCGCTTTGTGGCGAAATTTGCGGAGTTGGCCCGTCCCCTCCACCGGCTTACGGAGAAGGGGACGCGATTTAATTGGACACGGGAGTGCCACGAGGCCTTCCAAAAATTGAAGGGGTGTCTAACATCCGCACCCCTTCTAGCTTACCCCACTAGTGACGGGACATTTACCCTGGACACGGATGCGAGCCAGGAAGGATTGGGCGCAGTTTTGTCTCAGACACAGGAGGGCATGGAGAGAGTGATTGGTTACTATAGTCGGGCCTTAAGTAGGCCCGAGCGAAATTATTGCGTCACTCGCAAAGAGTTATTGGCCATGCTGGCTGCCATGAACCATTTCCACCCGTACCTGTACGGGCGGAAATTTTTGGTTAGAACTGACCATTCCTCCTTGCAATGGCTCCTTCGGTTCAAGGAACCGGAGGGCCAAATTGCAAGGTGGTTGGAAAAGTTGCAGCAGTACGATTTTGATGTGGCCCATAGGGCCGGGAAGGCCCATGGTAATGCGGACGCACTCTCTCGGCGTCCTTGTCTGGGGGAAAACTGTAAATTTTGTGCGAGACACGAGGAGAGGGAGCAATTGGGCGATTACGCCCCGATTCTCCTCGTCCGGGCAACCCGGGTGAGAGGGCCAATTTTGCCACTAACCGCGGACGAGGAATTTGGAGAGTTGGCTTGGAGCACGGCCCAGCAGGAGGATCCTGTTCTGGGGCCGGTGTTCCAATGGGTCAAATGGGGGCAAAGACCAAAGGGGGAGGAGGTCACCCCCCTCGGGGCGCAAACAAAGGCGTATTGGGCTCAGTGGCAGACCCTGGAATTGAAAGGCAACATCTTGTATCGCAAATGGGTGGAGGTTCCCTCTGATAGAACTTCCTGGCTGGTGATAGTCCCTGACAAATTCAAGAACGTCATATTGCAACAGGTGCATGGTACCCGCTCCGGCGGCCATTTGGGCAGGACAAAGACAATATCTCGGGTCCGCCGGAGGTTCTATTGGGTGAATATGGGGCGCGACATACAGGACTGGTGTCGGAGATGCGACGCCTGTTCTGCCAAAAAGGGACCAGCACGGAGGATGAGGGCCCCCCTTCAATTACATCAGGTGGGGGCCCCCCTTGAGCGGGTGGCTATGGATATTCTAGGACCGCTGCCCCGCACCCGCCAAGGTAATAAGTATATCCTCGTTGTAATGGACTATTTCACCAAGTGGCCGGAGGCCTATGCCCTCCCCAACCAAGAAGCAGGGGTGGTAGCACAGGCCTTCGTAGAAGGATTTGTATGTCGGCACGGGATTCCACAGGAGCTGCACACCGATCAGGGTCGAAATTTTGAGAGCCAATTACTAAAAGATGTGTGCAGACTCCTGTCAATTCGAAAAACCAGGACCACGCCCTTGCGGCCACAATCTGACGGGATGGTGGAAAGGTTCAATCGAACATTGATCCAACAACTGGCATTGTTCACCACCACCCGTCAGGATGACTGGGACGAACATCTCCCGTACCTGTTGATGGCCTACCGAACTAGCCAGCACGGGGCCACCGCATGCAGTCCAGCATTGCTTATGTATGGGCGGGAGTTACGGGCTCCCGCCGACTTGCTATGCGGTCCCGTGCCAGACACCACGGACACACCGCCGAGGGAGGGTTACGCACGTCACCTGGAGGAAGGCATGGAGCGGGTCCATGCCTTCGCCCGCCGCCAGCTCCATCTGGCGGGGGCCAAGATGAAGCGCAGGTACGACGACCGGAGCCAGGGGAGTCAATACGCTCCGGGGATGAAGATTTGGTTCTTTAATCCCCGGAGGCGGAAGGGAAGGTGCCCAAAACTCACCTGCCCCTGGCAAGGCCCGGGAGTCGTCCTGTCGCAAATCTGTGACGTGGTTATTAAGATCAAAATGGGGCCACGGACCCCCCCTCGGATCGTCCATGCCGACCGGATAAGACCTTATGCCGGCGAGCAGGCGCCCTCATGGATCGCCTCGGCTCTAGATGCCGAGGCAGGACCCAGTACCTCTTGCGACGGGGGCTCGTAGCGTCAGAGGACTGGGGGGATGGTAGTGAGATGCCCCGCTGTGGTGGGATGGCAACGCTGTCATCCCTCACAGGTGGGGCAAATGCGCAATAGTTTATGGGGTGGCTATGACAACCGAGCCAGGGAGGGCTTGGATAATTGTAGGGATCTAGCGAAGATGACATTAGGTAACGTTAAGTTTAGTTAGTGACTGATACCTGTAGTGGGGACGCAGGTAGATTAGTGTGGATTATAATGACGTGGGAGCGCAATAGTTTAAAGGGACGACTGGGAAGCGCAAGTTTCAGAGGGGAGTAGTTAGCTGAGATGATGCCGTGTGTGTGAGGATTGAACAGGTGAGAATGGAACAGGTGTGATTGCACAGGTGTGCAACTGAACAGGTGTGTGGAGCCGTGTATGAGGGAGTAGTGGTGATTGCGTGTTGTGTTGACCAAATGGTCCAGGAAGAAAGGAGGGTGCAGGTGGCACCAGGTGTGAGGGCACAGGTGTGCAACAACAGGTGTATGTGGCTGTGTGGAATAAATGGTAGTGTGGAATATCTGGAGTATTGGAATGGATGGTCGTGGAGTGAGTATGGTGGAAATTGTGGAGTGGAGTGGATGGTGCGAAGGTGTGAATGGGGGAAGAATGGACCCCCATCACGGATACCCGGGGCGGGTAGTGTAAGTGTTAGGTAGAGGGTACAGGTAAATTGTGGTTGGATATTGGCATCTGTGGTGCGGGTGGCAGAATGGTATGTGGATGGGTGCATTAGTGTTGTGGAAATGGCTGGGCGTGTAGCCTGTTAGTGTGTGTAGTTGGTTTGGGCACTCCACCACTGTGAGGATGTCGGCCAGGTGAGGCCGCAGGTGGGCTCTGGGAGCCGGTAGTAGTTGTTGTGGATGGGGCCCGAGGATCCGGAGGACGGACCCGGGTAGCCCAGTGCCAGAGGGCACCATGGGGTGACAGAGCCAGGAGAGGGGCTGTCCCCAGTTAGTTAGGTTAGGGTGAGGAGCTAGGTAAGCTCGGGTGGCAACTACAGTGGTGGAGGTGTGCAGGTGGGTAGACCTGCTGGGAGAGGTACACGTCGCAGCCCAGAAATTGTGCTAGAGCACCGGGAGATGAATCAGGGGAGTGAGACCCCAAATGGAGAAGCACCACAGTTTGGTCAATGGGAATTGGTTATTAGAACCCATAGTGTAAGTTGGCCAATGGATTGGCAGGGAAAGACCCCGGGTAGTGTAAAGTGTGTTAAAGTCATTTAGAAAATAGTTAGGATGAAGGATCTCCTCGCACCATCTGCATCCACTCACCTGAGGTGACAGGTACTCCACACCATGCCATGTTTTGATTATTTTTTATGATGCAAATGTTTGGATTGTGAGACGCATCATGACGTGGGTGTGACATTGTGCGTAATTCCATCTCTCCCTCCTTATGAGGATTGATGATGAATTGGTGATGGCAAATTTTGAAGTAGAGGGATTGTGGTGACGAATTTGGTATAGGGGAAATATGGGGAAGACGTGACAGTAGTGACGAATTGGTAATGTGTAGATTTTGTACATATGGGGTAAGGGCAAGGGCAAGGGTAGGGTAGGTGACAGGGGGGTGACGTACGGTAGGGACGAGCTTTCTCACTTCGCCCTCCGTACGCATTTCGCCTTGCATTGCCTTATTGACGTGTACCCTTGTGACCTTACCCCTCGCTCAATTGTCTTTCTTTTGTCTCCCACATGACCTGTGCGCCATTGGGTGCCGAGGGGAGCGTGCGTGAGGTGGCCATTGTGCGCCCGAGATTCCCAGAACCAGCATGCATTGCGTTGATGTACCACTTTATGGACCGCTGTTCTGCGGCCAAGTACCACTTGATGGACCCCAGGTTCTGGGGCAGGGCACCTCTGTTGGAGACCGGCCATAGTGGCCAGGGAATCTTGCTTGCGGACCTCGGTAAGGTGGCACCTATGCCAAACAGGTGGGCCACCCTTAGTTGGCCCCTGAGGCCCTAAATAAAAACGAACACAAGTTGTGCTTTTTATTATGTCCAAATAGGCCGCATGAAGCCAGAAGACGTCGGGAAGAACATCGGCCCAGCAGAGAAAGTGAAGACCACCACCAGTTGTTTTGTTGAGTTTATTAAGAACCATGGTGACTGCGCACCGAGTGGTGCTTTGTGGTGCTTTTGGTGCTTTTGGGTGCTTTGGTGGTATTGGTACTGGTGCATCGATGCAATGCGTGCTGTCTCCTCCCTCCCAACAGGAATTTCTTTCTCTTGTTCCCTAAAAAGAAAAAAAAAAAGAAAAAAAAACACAGGTCCTGGGTGCGTTGTAAATAAGAAATCACGTCATTGTAAATAATGCTCCCCACCGTAAATGTATAGTTTGAGAATAATTCCGTAATTCGGTTAGCTGTGGGCTTGAGTCTGTTAGACAGGGTGCAATGCAATAGGGGGACATACTTATTTGTGTTTTAAGATTGTCACACTCAGGGTCAGGTTAATTGTAGAGGGAATTACACCTACGTGTCACACTAAGTTAAAGTTTAGTAGGCCCGAGTATGGGCCTGAAGAAAGGAGGGTGCAGTGTAACGAATGTGGAAACGTTACAAAAGTACGTAACACCCTGTTAATGTAAATAATGGTCGCAGTCGGCCTCCTAGTTAATTCCATGAAACTTACACGCAGGTCACGATATATCTTTTAAATAGTGTATTTCCTTATTCCATGTAGGCTAAATATGTGTTTCCCACTAGATTGACTTTGCATTGTATCAAACAAAATAAGCGTAGGCCCTTCCAATTTCCCCAAAACCTCCCTTCCAATTGCCTGCCGCATTTTGGGTGGTTTTCTTCAACCAGCATTGGCCACGAGGTAGGGTTGGGGAAGAAAGGCGTGTCTCCACCTCGTCATAAGGGGGGAGGACTGAGCCAGCCCTAACAGCCAATCAGCACCGCGGTGAGCGACCCGGTAGGCGTGCCCTCGGAGCCGGCGGCTTGATTTCGCCCGAGGTGATAAAAGCGACTGTAAGGGACTGCTTTACCAGAGGCCTTGGGAGATGACCTGGGGGATGAGCAAAGAGGCTGCACCAAGAGGAGCGGTGAGATGCGAAACGCTCCAAGCCAAAGAGGAGAGGTACTCGGCAAGGAAACCAGCTTTGGAGAGACGCGCTGAAAGGAGGGAGACGGCTCCACCACAAGAAGAGGAGCAGGTGTGCCGAACCAGCGCGTGACGTCTACCGCAGCGGATACACGACGGAGGGCTTTCCCGCCAAAACCGCGAGGAATTGCGAGCTGCTGCCTCCCGACTTTACCTCCCTCTCAAGCAATCCACCTCAGGCCCTACCTGCCTGCAATATCCCCTGTGTAAGTGTGAACGTCCTGTCCTGCTCATTGTCTTGCGGCTAAGTAAAAATGAATAGTGTAAGTTAACGATTCGCTGTGTTACTGCTTCTTCCATCCATTGCTTGTGTGTGTATAATAAATCTGTTCTTCCCCCGTATTCTTCTTCTTCTTCTTCTTCATTCTCTTTCGGTCGCTTTAGAGATTTCCCGATTGAATATCTGTGGGGCGATCTGGTCAACGTCGGGTGGAGTCGGGTTCTAATCGGGGAGTAACTGTTCGGACGCGGTTAAATACACCACCGCTCGGTCAATATAACATCTAAAACCCGCGTCTGTAACAATATATATATATATTATATATATATATATATTATATATATATATATATATTATATATATATATATATATTTTATATATATATATATATTTTATATATATATATATATATATATATATATATATATATATAAAAAAAAATATATATATATATATATATATATATATCTATATTATAATAGCCGTAGATGATTCTGTCTGTCTGTCTGTCTATCTGTTGGGTGTCTGTCCGGGGTGTGGCTTACTCGGTTTGCAGAGTAGCTCCACCCATTCTGGGAGTGGCTATAAACAAATATCCACCATTTTATTAACTCGCATAGCTTTGAGTCCTGTTTTGTAGGCCCGTGGTGTCTTGCTCTCCCCCAGTTTTATTTCAAATCAAATTCGATAAATCATTTCATTTTTCACAGTCGCTAACATAGTTTTAGACTCGGTTGAAAAAAAACGGGAAGAAAATCCGATGAAAGTTGCCGTTTATAGAACGAAATGAATTCTCAAAGGCCTGTAACTTCAAGGCCATTGAGTCTCTCTCACGCCTTTATCTCCAATCTAACTCACCATATGATTTCATTTTTATCGATGGTTTTACTTTTAGACTCGGTGTCAGCAATAATTGAGAACAATCCACACACGCGGGAAAATGCAGAGATATATTTTTTAAAATCGCGTCATGGTGTATCATACACCGCCCAACATGACACCGCCGGCAATGTGTCGATATATATTAAAAATTCGCTTTTGCTTTTCCGTTATGATATACTGTATTACTATTTCGTTTGATGATAGTCGTCACAAAAACGTCAACAATGATGCCGACATATATTTCTTCGTTTTTATTTCATTCAACATATTAGCCGGAAGTAAAATATGTTTCAGGAAATTACCGAGAGATATTTCTTCGTTTTTTTTATTAGTTATGTGCGCATACACTTTAAATAGGTTTATTTGAAATCTTTAATTTTCCACAAACATTCCACACACGCGGGAAAATGCAGAGATATATTTTTTAAAATCGCGTCATGGTGTATCATACACCGCCCAACATGACACCGACGGCAATGTGTCGATATCTATTTTAAATTCGATATATCATTTCATTTTTCACAGTCGCTAACATAGTTTTAGACTCGGTTGAAAAAAAACGAGAAGAAAATCCGTTGAAAGTTGCCGTTTATAGAACGAAATGAATTCTCAAATGCCTGTAACTTCAAGGCCATTGAGTCTCTCTCACGCCTTTATCTCCAATATAACTCACCATCATGGTTTTAGACTCGGTGTCAGCAACGCGGGAAAACGCAGAGATATATTTTTAAAAATACACCATATCACCGCCCAACAGCCAACAAGTATCATACACCGCCCAACATGACACAGACGTCAACATTTCGACATTATCGCTTTTTCTTTAAACCGAGCCGAACCGAATAAACCGAGTGAATTCACCGTTTACCTTTGGTGACAGTCGTCACAAAACGACATATATTTCTTCGTTTTTATTTCATTCAACATTTTTAGCCGGAAGTAAAATTACCGAGAAATTACCGAGTTCAGGAAATTACCGAGACATATTTCTTCGTTTTTTTATTTATTAGTTATTTGCGCATACACTTTAAATAGGTCTATTTGAAATATTAAATTTTCACAATGTAATTTACTTGCCATTTGTCATTTGATAATTATGAGACACTTCCTATTGAGGATCGTGACAATTCATGCGGTGCGTGGAAACTTCCATTTCCAAAATGGATGAAGAACGCAGACCTGAACAGGATGCAGCTAGAAAACGAATGAGAAGGGCGAACGAGTCCGTCGTCGAACGTCAATGCAGACTTGAACAGGATGCAGCCAGAAAACGAATGAGACGGGAGAACGAGTCCGTCGACGAACGTCAATGCAGACTTGAACAGGTTGCAGCAAGAAAACGAATGAGACAGGAGAACGAGACAGTTGAGGAACGTGAACACCGACTCGCACAGGATGCTGCTGCAACAACGATGAGGAGGGAGAACGAGACCCTCGACGAACGTGAACACAGACTCGCACAGGATGCTGCTGCAACAACGATGAGGATGGAGAACGAGACCCTCGACGAACGTGAACACAGACTCGCACAGGATGCTGCTGCAACAACGATGAGGAGGGAGAACGAGACCCTCGACGAACGTGAACACAGACTCGCACAGGATGCTGCTGCAACAACGATGAGGAGGGAGAACGAGACCCTCGACGAACGTGAACACAGACTCGCACAGGATGCTGCTGCAACAACGATGAGGAGGGAGAACGAGACCCTCGACGAACGTGAACACAGACTTGCACAGGATGCTGCTGCAACAACGATGAGGAGGGAGAACGAGACCCTCGACGAACGTGAACACAGACTCGCACAGGATGCTGCTGCAACAACGATGAGGTGCGAGAACGAGACCGTCGATGAACGCCAACACAGACTCGCACGGCATGCTGAGCAACAAAGACGTTGGAGTGCTCAGCAAACATATACAACCGCAGCCATAATGAATCCGGCCGAAGTATCCGATAATATTGTTCAAGAGCATAAATGCGGTCCAATGACGTCACCATGTGTGTACTGTTCTGCACACCATTTCACAAATGAATCAACAGGACAAGGGGATGGATTTACACTGTGTTGTTCCAAGGGAAAAGTTAAATTGCCTCCACTATTTGCCGTACCTGCTCGACTGCAACAACTTTATCAGGGTGACGATGGAAAATGTCGCAACTTCCGAGACAATATCCGGAATTACAATTCGGCATTAGCTTTTGCATCAATGGGTGCTCAGATCTCATCTCCTCCAGGAAATGGACCATACTGTTTCAAAATCCACGGTCAAATTTACCATCGCTGTGGTCCATTACATCCATCACATGTACATGAACAAGCACAATTTGCACAATTATTTATTTTGGATACAGCTCAAGCTACAAAGGAACGTATGAATCGACCTGAGAATCACAGATGTTTGCAAGAATTGATGGCAGAACTGCACAACATACTATCTGACGTTAATCCTTATGTCACATGTTACAAGACTATGTTCGAGCGTGAACAGGAAGAAATCAGGAAAGCTGTCCTTGAAGATCGCCTCCCTTCTACCTTGGAAATGCATTTTCGTCGACTGTGTGCAGACGACCAAAGACGTTACAACATACCAACTGCTGATGAAATTGCTGCTGTCTTCGTTAGTGGACAAGATGGTGAACCACCTGCAAACAGGGATTTCCAGGTTCATTTGCATGACCAGGGCTTACACAATCTCTCTCCACTTTCCTCTCACATTGATCCCATGACATATCCCATTCTCTTTCCACATGGCGAGCCTGGATGGATGATAAACATGCCTCACCAGCGACAGACTGCGGTTCGAAACAAGGTAACTCATCGTGAATTCTATGCCTACCGACTGGCTATTCGAAATGAATTCAGCACTATCCATTCTTCGGGGAAATTGTTCCAGCAGTATGTTGTCGACGGATATTGCAAGGCAGAAGCAAATCGACTGCAATACTTCAAACAAAATCAGGAAACCCTTAGAGCCATGGAATACAGAGGACTACTGGACCACGTCCAGAACGTTGCTGCTGATAACCAACGTCCTGTCGGTCGTATCGTCATTTTGCCGTCGAGTTTTGCAGGGAGTCCCAGAGCTATGCAGCAGAACTACCAAGATGCTATGGCCATTGTTCGCAAGTTCGGAAAACCATCTCTCCACTTTCCTCTCACATTGATCCCATGACATATCCCATTCTCTTTCCACATGGCGAGCCTGGATGGATGATAAACATGCCTCACCAGCGACAGACTGCGGTTCGAAACAAGGTAACTCATCGTGAATTCTATGCCTACCGACTGGCTATTCGAAATGAATTCAGCACTATCCATTCTTCGGGGAAATTGTTCCAGCAGTATGTTGTCGACGGATATTGCAAGGCAGAAGCAAATCGACTGCAATACTTCAAACAAAATCAGGAAACCCTTAGAGCCATGGAATACAGAGGACTACTGGACCACGTCCAGAACGTTGCTGCTGATAACCAACGTCCTGTCGGTCGTATCGTCATTTTGCCGTCGAGTTTTGCAGGGAGTCCCAGAGCTATGCAGCAGAACTACCAAGATGCTATGGCCATTGTTCGCAAATTCGGAAAACCAGATCTTTTCATCACGTTCACGTGTAATCCAAAATGGACAGAGATACAAGAAAACATCGGCCAACACCAACGAGCTGAAGGCAGACCAGATTTAGTGGCACGCGTGTTTCATCTGAAATTAAAAGAGTTAATCGACGATATAACGAAGAAGCACGTGTTGGGCAAAGTACGTGCATTTCTCTACGTCGTCGAGTATCAGAAGCGTGGCCTACCGCATGCCCACATATTACTCATGCTGTGCCAAGAAGATAAAATTTGTACCGCTGAAGACATTGACAGAATTGTTTCCGCACAAATTCCTAATTCAAATGAGTCACCAGAGATCCATTCCTTGGTGAAGTCTCACATGATACATGGTCCGTGTGGCAATTTAAATCGCCATTCGATTTGTGTGAAAGATGGAGTGTGCAGTAAAGGCTTTCCAAAAGCGTATGCTGCAGAGACACTTGCGAGCATAGATGGCTATGCCCTTTACAAGCGTCCCCCAAATGGACCCACCATAACCGTTCATGGAACCGATGTTGATTGCCAATATGTCGTCCCATTCAATGCTTATTTACTGAAGAAGTACAGAGCACACATCAACATTGAGGTTTGCGCAAGCATAAAGAGTATAAAGTACTTATTTAAATATGTGTACAAGGGACATGACTGTGCCAGCATCGAAATTCGAGAGCGCGGGAGAGTGGAGGTGGACGAAATAAAGACCTATTTGGACTGTAGATATGTCAGTGCCCCAGAGGCAGCATGGAGATTGATGGAATTTGAAATGCACAAACAGTCCCATTCCATCACCAGACTTGCGGTACACTTACCTGAATTGCAGACTGTTGTGTTCAGGGATGGTAACGAGGAAGAAGCCATTGTACGACATAGGGGTACAACACTTACAGCTTGGTTTCAGTTAAACCAGAGAGACCCTGAGGCACGAAGTTATCTGTACCATGACATTCCAAAATATTACGTATTTGAAGATGGACGAAAGACATGGAAACTTCGACGCCGGGGCGGCAACAAGGTTATCGGACGCATGGTTTCGGCAAGCCCTATGGACATTGAGCGCTTTCATCTTCGTGTACTCCTGCTGCACTGCCCTGCTAAAACATCATTTGAAGATCTCAGAACCGTAGATGGAGCAGTTTGTGAAACATACAAGGATGCAGCCAGGAAATTACATTTAACAGAAGATGATACAGAATGGGACAGGTCCTTAGCTGATGGAGTTATCTTTGCCATGCCACAACAATTGAGATCTCTTTTTGCAACCCTATGCATATTCTGCACACCAACAGACACGTCGGCACTGTGGGAAAAATATAAAAACGACCTTTGCGAAGATTTTGTGCACAGCGGCCATATCTTGGAACAAAGTATTTTCATGGCATTGCGAGAAATACAGTCCTTCCTCCTGAGACATGGACAGACCTTGGAAGCATTTCAGTTACCAGTACCTCCAGACACTGTTGAAGATCTTTCGAGCGATGATTATCAGTATGTACCGGGAGATGAACATGAAAAAGGTGAAAACAACAGACAACTACTAAATGATGACCAAATCAAAATTGTAGATGAGGTCCTACAGGCCGTTCATTGTAGGGACCAGTACACAGGCAACCGGTTGTTTTTCGTTGATGGACCGAGCGGAAGTGGCAAGACCTTTCTCTATAATACGCTTCTGCACATCTTGCAAGGCCAGTGTCGTTTGGTTCTTCCAATGGCGTACTCGGGCATTGCAGCAACATTGCTAGCAGGGGGCCGTACATCGCACCATCGATTTAAATTGCCAGTGCCCATTTTGGAAAACTCCACATGCAACATATCACCTACGAGTAAAGATGCAGATACTCTAAGGAAGGCCAACCTATTCATTTGGGATGAAGCACCTATGGCTCCAGCATATGCTTTAGCGGCTGTTGATCGATGTCTCCGGGATGTAACCAGCAACAACATTCCTTTTGGTGGAAAGGTCTTACTTCTTGGTGGGGACTTCAGGCAGGTTTTGCCCGTTGTACCTCGCGCTGCACCTGCAGCAATCATCGCCACATGCATCAAGCGTAGCAAGTTGTGGCCAAAGTTCAAACTGCTGAACTTAAAATCAAACATGAGAGCTAATGATGACGAAGAATTCTCAAAATGGTTACTGTCGGTTGGAAATGGGACTGTGGAAACAATTCCTGACTCAGATTTAATACGACTGCCTGATCGTATCTGTGTAGAAGACAACATGTCTTTAGCAGAGGCTGTTTTTGGTAATTTGAACGAAATCCATTCAAACTATGATGCGCTGGCACAACGAGCCGTGTTGTGTCCAAAGAATGAATCCACATTTGTGATCAACGATGAGATACTGGATGCATTTCCTGGGGAAGAAAAGACGTACTTCAGCACTGATTCCATTGTCTGTGATGACCCTGAAGAGGCACTAAATTATCCTATGGAATTCCTAAATCAATTAACTCCTTCTGGAATGCCATTGCACAAACTTCGTCTCAAAGATGGTGCTGTCATCATGTTACTCCGTAACTTTGATCCGAAACAGGGACTGTGCAATGGTGCAAGATTGGTTGTTAAAAGATTGTTGCCAAACATAATAGATGGAGAAATAATTTCTGGCAGTCACAAAGGAACACGCACATTTTTACCCAGGATTAGTATTGCACCTTCCGATACAACACTACCATTCGTACTCAAACGCCATCAATTTCCAGTTCGTGTGGCATTCTCTTTCTCAATAAACAAGAGTCAAGGTCAAACATTACACAAAGTTGGGATTTACCTACCAGAACCCATCTTCAGCCATGGCCAATTATATGTTGCATTGTCGCGTGCTAAACGATTTGAGGATGTCAAGGTAAAGGTAGTCAGTAATGGCCAACAGGGAAAAATTGATGGCCGCAGTGGAATCTTCACCCGTAATGTTGTTTACCCGGAGGTCCTGCAGTGACACCATTCAGGCAACAAAAGGAGGTCACGAAGGAAAATAGTTAATTACTCCGACACATTTAGTTGCGGTGATTGAAAAATCACCGGACTATTGTTGCTGTTTTGATGCTTTTTACTGCTGTTTTCATGCTTTTTCACTGCTGTTTTGATGCTTTTTCAGTGCTGTTTTTTCACAGCTGTTCTGATGCTTTTTCACTGCTGTTTTGATGCTTTTTCACTGCTGTTTTGATGCTTTTTCAGCTGTTTTGATGCTTTTTCACTGCTGTTTTGACGCTTTCCACTGTTGTTTTGATGCTTTTTCACTGCTGTTTTGATGTTGTTTCACAGCTGTTCTGATGCTTTTTTGCCGTTTTGCCTAAAAATCTCATTTCAAAAAAAAAAATTCAAAAAAAATCTCACAATGATGACATATAATTCAACGAAAACGTTGAAGCAACCGCATAATATTACGGTGTTGTTTAACTCTGAGTGAGAATAGTTCTAAATTTTTTAAACTTTCTTCTGATATTTGTGATTTCTTTCAAACAAACTGTATTTCCCATCTACACGGGCATGTATGTATTCCTATTAACGTTATGTAAAGTACATAAATTGTGTGGATTACATCATTTGTGGATGTGATCAATTATTGCCAGTAACCATTTTATATAACTGAATGTGCAGGTGCAGCATCTAACTCAATATGTCGAAATGTCACACACATCCATGCCCGTGGGATTCCCACGGGTGACCCCGCTAGTATATATATATACTAGCAGGACTACCCGGCATTGCGGGGGAGGGGGGGAGGTAGGAGAGAAAGGGGTGAGGAAGGGAGTGGGGGTAGTGGAAGGGGGAGGGATGTGAGAGGTGAGGGGAGGTGGAGGGGAAAGATATACTACATGTACACTACCGGTCAAAAGTTTTAGAACACCTCAATTTTTCCAGTTTTTATTGAAATTTATGCAGTTTACTGTCCAGTGAATAACCTTAAATGGTACAAAGGTAAGCAGTAAACTGCTCGAGGTTAAAATAAAAGTTTAGGTTCGCAAAAACGGAAAAATAATGTAAATTGCACAGTTATATTGTAAAAAAAAAAAAAGGTCTTCTTCAGGGAACAAGTAATGGGTTAACAACTTACAGCTGTTCTGCAGCAATGTACGTAAATTAAGCCTTGAATGTTGGTGCAAACAATTCCTCCAGGTGCCCCAACCTCTGCTGATTACTTGATTACAAACACCCTTTCTGTATAAAAGCAGTATTGGAACAGACTGTTATTACACCCTCCGAAGCATTATTCGAACAATATTGCACTGCAGGAAGTAGTATATTGGAAACTGGAGGAAACTCTGACAGGAAGACGTCTGGCAGACCCAAAGCCACAACAGAATCAGAAGACAAGTTTCTGAGAGTCAACAGCTTGCGTGATAGGCGGCTCACAGGACAACAGCTTCAAGCACAGCTCAACACTCACTGGTCGTAGTAAGCAAGTCTCAGTTTCAACTGTGAAGAGAAGACTTTGAGCTGCAGGTTTGACAGGTCGAGTGGCAGTAAGAAAGGCATTGCTAAGATGCCAAAATAAGAAAAAGAGGCTTGACTGGGCCATGAAGCACCGCCAGTGGACTACTGAAGACTGGAAGAAGGTCTTATGGACCGATGAATCAAAATTTGAAATCTTTGGTTCATCACGCAGGGTTTTCGTACGCCGTCGAGTAGGCGAAAGGATGGGTCCTCAGTGTGTGACACCAACTGTCAAACATGGAGGAGGAAGTGTGATGGTCTGGGGCTCTTTTGCTGGATCCAGAGTCGGCGACTTGCACAGAGTGACTGGCACCCTGAACCAAAAGTGCTACCACAGCATTTTGCAGCGCCATGCAATACACTCTGGTATACACCTAGTTGGTTAGGGGTTCATCCTACAGCAAGATAATGACCCTAAACACACCTCCAGGCTATGTCAAAACTACCTTCGAGGAAAAGAACAAGACGGTAGACTTCAAATCATGGAATGGTCAGCACAGTCTCCAGACTTAAACCCCATCGAGCTGGTTTGGGATGAACTGGACAGAAGGGTGAAAGCAAAGCAACCTACAAGTGCAACACATTTGTGGGAACTTCTGCAACAGTGTTGGGAAGAACTTCCCGAACAATATTTGATTTCCATTGTAGAAATAATGCCACGAGTGTGCTCGGTGGTTATATCTGCAAAAGGTGGCTACTTTGCTGAGTCCAAAATTTAAATTAAATTTTGTTAAACAAAATGATTCTATGATTTATTTTTTATCTCCAATTGTTTATTTGTTCTATGCTTAATTTCAGAGTACATTGAGACATTAAACTGTGTAAATTTCAATAAAAACTGGAAAAATTGAGGTGTTCTAAAACTTTTGACCAGTAGTGTACATATACATATTTGGGGGGGGGGGGGGGGTGGATTTCATAGGCCCCTCCGTTTTGGGGAAGGGGGGATTAGAAGGAGAAAATATTTACCTCAGTAAAAAGAGTGCTTTAACCTCAGTGGTGCTTAGGTAAAAAAAGGAAATTGTAATACTCTCTGCCACCATCACCAGGTGGTGCTATATGGTACACATTTACATAGAGAATTTATTCCCCTCTCCCAGTCCCCCACACCGCCGCATGAGGCTGCAGCCACCGAGCCTATGTTACCACCCCCAGCCAAAGTTGTATTTGTATTTGTACACCGAGTAAGTGTAAGTGTTTATAGCTGGAGTACCTGGCTGGCGTTGCCAACAATAACATATTTGAAATGAGGGCAAATATGATGGAAAAGCAATTACATCCAAATCAGAATCCATCACAAATGTCAAATCATCATTTTACCTTTGTGTTGCATATATTCTGGTGAATGTACCGTTCATCACGTTTATGAGTTAAGTGTGATGCCGATCAGGAAGAAGAAGAAGCCTTTCTACACACTTCGTACACTTCCGGAAATGTTTGATTTATTTGTGTTCAAATGTCTGGTGATTGTTTTGTATTTATTTATTCGAATGTGTACTCGTATATAACTCATTAATCAAAAAGGCTTAGGCACTACAGAGCGATTTTTTAAATGCAAAAAATCGAACTCTGTTTTTTTTTCAAAAAGTGTTTTTTTGTTGTTTTTTTTAACCTAAAACACTCCCAGGCACTCACTGATGAACTTCTGAAAGTTTGACGAAGATCCATTCAGCCATCTCTGAGAAAAATGGCGACAGACAGACAGACAGACCAACAGCTCTCTTACATAGTAGATATATGTACAGACTTGGCATTTAATATGGAATATTTTTTTTGTGGGGGTGAACTTACTTTTTAAGATGTCTTAGAACCAAAAGTTCATTGGAATTATGTTGAAATTATTCTAGATTTTGTTAATGTGACCTTTGAAAGAAACAAAAACCACATTTGACATTTCGAAACAAATAAATTGATCCTTGAAAGTGATGCAAACTGATATCGAACTCAATTCACGGACAGTACTGTGTTAAACTTCTGTACGTTTTCCAGAAGTATCTCTTTATTTTGCAAATTAGCCAAAAAAATTTTTAACAAAAGTTAAATTACGACTGGGATTACGGACAGTAAAATTACAGTTCATTCCTTCGTGTAACCCCCACGAGCATTCAGGAGAGCACGTACACGTTGAGGCATGCTGTTCACGAGATTTGCCAAGGTTTGGACAGGAATCGCTTGCCATGCAGTGACAATAGCCTGCTGCAATTCACGCACAGAGGTCGGCTGCTGGTCCAAGTGGTCGATTTGACGCGTTAATTCTGCCCACAAGTTCTCTATCGGATTCATATCCGGGGACATGGCAGGCCACTCGATATGCTCTACACCACGGTCAGCAAGAAAGTGTTGGATCATGCGAACACGATGAGGCCGTGCATTGTCATCTTGGAAGACAAAGTTTCCTCGAAAGGCTGCACGAGCAAATGGAAGCAATGTTTCTTCCAGAATGACCCTGTACTGATAGTCAACCAGAACCTGAACTGGTTCAGGTTTCCATTCAGACCAACCAGGTCAGTTTTGCCCCCTACATGAAAAGCAGCCCAAACGGTCACCGCACCACCTCCAGCTTGGACTCTTGGCACTATACAATCTTTGTTGTAGGCTTCATGCACTTGTTTGCGCACTCGGACGCGGCCATCTTGACGATAGACCAGAAATCTAGACTCGTCACTGAAGATCACGTGATTCCAGTGTCCTGGCTGCCATTGACGGTGCTCTCTGGCCCACTGCAATCGACGCTGGCGGTGTTGTCTCATCAGGCGTGGCTTTCTCAGGGGATGCCTGGCACGATAGCCTGCTTGAGCCAGTCGTTGGTTGACTACCCTTCTGGATACAGGCACATTTGTCAGTTGCTGCCACTCAGCCCTAAGCCGATTAGCTGACTTGGTACGGCCATTGCAGACTAACCGGTGCAGCTGGCGATCATCCCTCCTTGTGGTTCTGCAGGGATGTCCTGGCCTTGGTATTGGAGTAGGGAGCATGAGCATTTCGAGCATCAGTCCTGGCCTCTGAGCATTTCGTTTCAGGATCTTTGACACCTGACCTTGAGTGATGCCATACTGCTGAGCAATAGCACGCTGTTTCATGCCGTAATTTCGTAAAGCCACCACTCCATGACAAACAGCATTGTCGAGTTGACGGACCATCTCCAGAGGAAGCGGCAATAACTTTTGGAGACGTGCAGCAGTTGTTTTCCACTAATACAGAACGCAACAACCCTTGTATACCCGACTGTGAAGCCAATCATCAAATGCACCTGTCCGTACATTTTGCCAAGCCACCTGTGATATAATCCTGTTGTTGACTTCTTGCTGCGACAGACAATCAGTGACATGGTTCTTTTAACAAATAAATCACCAAAGTGTAAAAGAAACTCATCAGATTGATATACTGAGTTAAGAAAGTAAACCCAAGTCAAAAAAAATAATAATTCCATATTAAATGCCAAGTCTGTATATATATATATAGTGCCTTCAGAATTTTTCAGAAGAAGCCCCTTGAAATTTTCACAATTTGTTGTTTTACAGCTTAAATTTATAATGGTTTAAATTGAGGGGTTTTTTTGTCACTGATCTATAAAGAATACCCCATAATGGCAAAATGTAATTTTATTTTGAAATTTTTACAAATAAATTAATCATGAAAAAAATAATTGGACATTATTTAGCAAGAAACACACCTTTCTATATGAGGTCCAACAGGTGATAGTGCATGTCAGAGCAGAAACTCTACCATGAAGTCCAAGAAACTGTCCTTTAAGCTCCGAGATAGAATTGTGAGGAGGCATAGATCTGAGGAAGCGTATAAAACAATTTCTAGAGTGTTGAAAGTTATGAATCTTTCGTGAAATAAGTTAGTTATAACATATCATTTATGCACATGACGTCAGCTTCTTTTGTTAATCATGTCATCGGGTCAGTGTGCTTCTTTCGTTAATTTTAATATTCCTGACTGCAGACCTCCTGCAGACAGTGAAGAAGGAAAGTGAAAAGTCTCTTCTTTATTTAAACCTAAAAAAGACTAAAATCAGCTAACTTAGAAGAGCGACTTGTCCAGGTTGGGCGACAATGACGTGGACATATCGTAAAGTGGGTGACTTTGAAAACTTGTTAAAAGGTTCATTTGGATGATCTTTTCGCAGAATTATGTTGCAGTTTTTTGGGTTTTAAAAAATTTTAGTCAGAAATGAAATGAAAATTTTGGCTAGAAATGTTTTTTTGACACCTAAATAGTTCAACCCCTCCACCCCCCCCCCCCCCACGCCCCCAAATTAGGGCAAGATCTTGAATATCATCACTTGATAGGCATTCAAACCTGGTGAATCGGCAGGTAATCAAACACACCACAAGCACGAGGTGACTTTGAATGCCTGAATGTCAAAAAAACATCAACCCCTAATCTGATGATCCCCAAATTGGGGTGTTGGAAAGATCACACCCTGGAGGGGATGTAAAGCCAGTAATACCACACTTTAATTTTGGTTAAGTTCTTCAAATTTGTAAAAAAATAAAAAATAAAATTTAACTTCAAAAAGTGTTCAAGTGTTTCACCCCACTTTAGAGTAATGGAATGTTTCATCGTCCTGGGTCCTAAGATTGAAGTGAGTTGAGAATGTGGAGGGTAAATTAATAGACAGTTACGTAGCATTGGCGAGAACAGCAATGTCAGGATTGCAAAGATCTGGAAAGGTAAAGATGTGAAAATACAAACCAAGATGATGCTGGTGAATGCTCATCGTATTTTCCAGTTTCAATGCACGGATGTAAGTCATTGACAGTGAAGGAGAAAGAAAGGAAGGAGATTGACAGTTTTGAAATGTAGTTTTGGAGATTAATGTTAAAAATTCCATGGACTGCAAGAAGAACAAACAAATCAAGGTTTGAAGAAATCCGACCACCAGGTACTTTAGAAGTGCTGATGCTAAAACAGAAACTCTCATACTTTAGAGTGTAGACACATCATGCGTGCAGAGCATGATTAGCTGGAGAAGTCAACCATGCTGTGTGTGGTTGAGGGACGAAGAGAAAGAGTCACATCATCTATGTGCTAGATGGATGGGCTAAAGACTTCAACCTAGCTGTGTCTGCCAGAGCTTCGGAAACCAGTGCACGATAATAGCGGGGGAGGAACATGTCATAAAACACAAGAATCGTGCACTTTGTGACACCTTTTTGAAATTTGGCATGATGATAGGGCAGGTCATGAAATTTTCAAAAACTACTGGCTACAAGTTGGCACACCCCTCTGATGGCCGGTAGCTGCAAAATTCAAAATGGCCACCAATAGGTACGAAACGGACAATATCTCAGCTTCTACTGATCATACATCTAAGTGTAATACCACTTTTTCCATGTTTTCGAGTACAGAAAATCCATTTTTAAAGAGTATTTTAGGATTTGAGATCAATTTAAAGGTTACAGAGGAAATATCAATAATAAACTAAACCGCATCTCTCCTCCAGGAGGGGGTGTGCCAACTTGTAGCCAGTGGTTTTTGAAAATTGTGCAAATGTGCAAATACACACCATTGTGCAAATGTCAAGGTGGTTGCTGCAACAATATGGAGTGATGTGATCGAGCAGGAAAACAATTATCATGTTGGTGTGATTCAGGATGACAGTTCCATTGATGCTTTGTGTTCCATTTAATATGTTTCTTCGTTTGCTACTTGACCTCAGTGACCTTTTAATTGACCTCAAATCCTAAAATGCTCTTTAAAAATGGATTATCTGTACTCGAAAACATGGAAAAAGTGGTATTACACTTTGATATACGATCAGTAGAAGCTGAGATATTGTCCGTTTCGTACCTATTCGTGGCCATTTTGAATTTAGCAGATACCGGCCACCAGGGGGGTGCGCCAACTTGTAGCCAGTGGTTTTTGAAAATCCCGTGCCCGGCCCAAACATCGTGCCAAATTTCAAAAAGGTGTCACAAAGTGCACGATTCCGACATGTTCCTCCCCCGCCATAAGGATGTTTGGTGAAATCTGATCATGAATGTCAACAGAAGTCACGTGACTTGACAGAATAGTAGAGGGCCGGCCAATATGCCTAATAATAAATAAAAAAAAAAAAAAAAAAAAAAAAAGAGGCCTAATTAAGGAGTTTAACTGCTTCGTCTGCAAGAAAATTTTCATTGCTACTAGACGTTATGTCCATATATGGAGAACATCACCAGGATAATGGAGAAGGTGGATCAGACTCGGCAACGGTTGCGAGAGTGAGATGTGCATGGAAGGAGTTTCAGGAACTGAGTGGCGTGCTGACGAGGAGGGGAGTTTCGTTGAAGCTGAAGGGAAAGGTGTATGCTGCATGTGTGAGAAGTGTTATGATTTATAGGAGTGAGACATGGGTAATGAGCATAGAGCAGCAACGAAGGCTGGAAAGGGTGGAAATGCGAATGGTTCGGTGGATGTGCGGAGTATCGTTGAGAGAGAGGAAGACAAATGCTGAATTGCGAAAGATGATGGGAAAAGAGCCTGTGATTGATGCTGTGAAGAGGAACAGGTAGAGATGGTTTGGTCATGTGTTGAGGAAGGATGAAAGTGACTGGTTGAGAAGAGTGATGGAAATGAATGTAGAAGGAAGCAGATGACGGGGAAGACCGAGAAAGACTTGGCTAAAGATGGTGGAAGAAGAAATGCGGGCAAGGGGGTTAACAAGGAGAGATGCAGAAAATAGGGCAAAATGGAGAAGATTGTCATGGGGGCCGCAAGGCTAACCCCCTCTCTAGCAGGGAAAATGGCCTTAAAATGCATGTTGTTGTGTTGTTGTATCACCAGGGTGAATGTAGATCCAGGAAGTGGTGCAATTTTATTATTTCCCTTGATAAATGAAAACATGAATGGCAACTACAATACAACACAGGCTGGTTTCAGTGTATTTATATCAAATGTAGTGTTTAACTTTTTAACTGTTTAACAAATATAGTGCAAATTACTACTATTTATTTACGACCTTGTATACAAAACAAACAAAAAAAAACTTCAGGGTTGCAATCTGATTTATATGACACAAATATAAAAGTGAATCCATAATTTGAGAATTTTAGAAATTCAAACATCATTTTTGTGTTTTAAAGTGAATGAATGATCCAACACGCTGGAGAATTCTACGACTGATTACATTTACAAATAAATATTTCGCAAAAAGTTTGAAATTTCTCCGGTCTGAATGATTTTACAATTTAAATAGTCTGAAATGCTTTCTTTTTAATGACATCTAGAATTAGAAGTGTGTATTAATGTCTCCGTAACCATATGTAATGTGAAAATCTTCTCACAACAATCCTTATGACTATCCCTTACATTAACCAAGGAAGTCAGTACCTTAATGTAAACTACTGTAATCAAGATAACAAAGGAGATCAAGAAGGTGAAATATCAAAGGAACCCTTGTATGGGATCATCTGGTATGAAGACGAGAACAACACTATTTCCTCTCACCTTCATTAGCTCCTGTAAGACTTATTACAACTGGTATGACCAATAAAACGAAGCCATCGATTCCAAACACAGGTGGTGTGGAGCATCCGATCTCCCGCAAATATGTCACCTTTTGCAACAAAGAGCTATCACAGGTAATGTCTCAAATGCTTGCTCATCAGACAGGGTTACATTGTCTCTTCAGTTCATTCTGAAGGATTCAAATATGAATGAGATAATCTTCAGAATCGGTGTTTGGTGTGTGTTCCAGCACTCTGTTGGCCCCACGTTTCAATGTCACATAAACGTGCATCACAGCAGATATTGTCGTCTTTCCGACATCCACACCTTCTGGTAACACAATCGCTTTTACAGCCGCAGTTTGATAATGTTAAGAGGGCTTTTGGAGCTGGTGATGCTGCTCGATACTGCACTGTGGCATTTGACCAAATGTAAGCCTGGTAGTTGGCACGCTTCGTATGCTGCTTCAAAGCATCCATTATGGGAGGCAGTTTTTCACCTGTCTTGTATTTTTTGCAAACACGTCATAACGAACGGTATCTAGGGATGCCTCGTCTTTCCCAGAGTACATAATGGACACAAGAGATACATATGCCACTTCAGTTACAGGGTCTATCCAAGTTACATCTTTACCAAGATCCTAAGTCCACCCATCAGTCCCAGGTGCTCTGAAACTGTCTTACTTCATCCACCTTTCCTTCCCAATCCACTGAAGACTCATGTCGAGTCGCATCCGCTGAAAGCTGAATGGAAGACAATAGCAGCTACATGAATATCTTCTCCTAGTTTTCCTAGTGCGGCACTGGAGCTAATTCGTACTTCAAAAGGTTCCACAAGTCCACATCTCAAAATTGACCAATGACTGCCAGTTTACAATATCCATCATCTCCATTGCTTGCTTTCTCTTGATTTTTCATGGGCCCTTGAGGCTGAAAAATGATTTCAGGCCTGGTTTTTTTGATAGGGTCAAAGAAGTCTATTACCAGTTTGCAACCTGTCAGATATGAAGTCTTTCATCAAAATCGTTCCATTCTCTCGCTTTATTGAGAGATTGTCACATTGTATCTGGAGCCACTGCAGATGTAGCAATATTTGCAAGTGGTTGTTTGTTCTGTGGGGTTGTTGTCTTGTCAATTTCAAAGGGATTTATCATTCTTTCAGAAACTGAGGTCACTATGGCTTTGACTGCAGATTCATCCGTATGTATGCGCTTTACAGTAGTTTATTTGTGGGTGGCATTTGAATATTTAACAATGTTTAACAATACCACTCATCTCCATTGTCATCGCTGTAACAGCTGCCTTTATGTGTGAAGTCAAGTATACTTTCCACAGTTCTTATTGAGAGATCTTCAATGGCCATATCATGCCATATTCCACTGAATGGCCGTTCAGACTCGTGCACTGCTGCCCTGTGTGCTCGGCAGTGCTTCATAGATCTGTGAACTTTCCTCCTTGAGTCGATGACCCTCTGCTTCATTGACAGATCCCCATCTGGCATAATTCTGGTTTGATGACAAATATGATAATGGGGTCTGGCATTTGACAGAAATATGATACAGCTCAGATCCTGATCTCTATCTCTCTCTCTCTCTCTCTCTCTCTCTCTCTCTCTCTCTCTCTCTCTCTCGCTCTCTCTCTCTCTCTCGCTCTCGCTCTCTCGCTCTCTCTCACCCTCGCTCTCTCTCTCTCTCTCTCTCTCTCTCTCTCCCACCCTCGCTCTCTCTCACTCACCCTTTCCCTCTCGCTCCCCCTCTCACTCTTTCCCTCTCACTCTTTCCCCCTCGCTCTCTCACTCGCTCATTCTCACTCGCTCACTCTTTCCCCCTCACTCGCTCACTCTTTCCCCCTCACTCTCTCACTCTTTCCCCCTCGCTCTCTCTCCTCTCTATCGCTCTCTCTGCCCCTATCTATCCCTCTCCCCCTCCCTTACCCCCTCCTTCACTCTCTCCCCCATTCTTTTTCAAAATAAGACAAATTTCAAATTATCTTCCTTTTGCATATGATCAAATTTTATTTTAGAGAATGTATTGTTCTGTTTCCTCTTTCCTTTCATTCTTTTCTTAACCTCTTAATTATCAATGACAGGTTCAATACGTTTTTTATGGGATATTGCCCACCACAAAACCAGGAGGCCACTCGAGGTGGGGGCTACACAAAGAAAACAAAAGCAGAACAACCAACCCTTGGATTGAAACAAGACAAATGTAAAAGTTGTCTCTTCACAGAACAAAAAGGGCTGGGAGGGGTTAACTAGTCTGCTTCGAGACAACAGTGCCTCTACCCCCATTAATTCCATGTTGGCCCTTAATTCCAAGTCATGTTAATGTTATTTCTCTCTACACTCACTCAGGCATCAATTCCATGTTGGCCTATATATTTATTATTTCTCTTTTTAGCAAATTAAAAACAAAAGGGGGGAGCATTCAGAATCAAAATTTGAAATAGACAACTCACTCGAACATCATTCCATGTATGTCGCCACATCCTCGACAGAAAATTGTAGCTACCCTAGGATTGTGTTTACTTGTAAATCACTTCACCATCGCAGACAGGTCAGTGATCTCTCTGTCTTCTACCGACTCCTTTCTAGTCTTGCATCATGCTCTTTCCTAACAACCCCTCACCCCCAATCCAGGTTTCTGCAGGATGCGCACAGTCCACCATCAACCCCTTCTGGTGAAACTACCTAAATCCAGGATCACTAGCCACCTCCACTCATTTGTTTCTTTTCATCTCACCTCTGTTCGCCTCCCTCTGTATTGGCCTTTGGCTCTGCTGTTGATGCTTCCCATCTCTCTCTCTCTCTCTCTCTGCTGTTCCTGACAACTTTATTTCTTTAAAAAAAATATTGCAACACTTTCAAGATCTTTATCCACCCGAGCAATAGTCTTACCCCACATGGGCCTAACACCTGACAACAATGAAAATTTTCTAGCAGATGAAGTACCCAAGACCACCAGAAATCACATCTGGCCCCTGGCCGAGAGAAGTGAAAATGAATGATCGTTTTAAGGCCATTTTCCCCACTAGAGCAGGGGTTAGCTTTGCGGGCCCCATGACAATCATGGTTCCCTGTTTGAGGCAATGCTTTTATGGCCAGATGCCCTTCCTGACACCAACTCTTGGTCGCCTCTTACGATGCGCAGGGATACGGTGTACCTATCCTAAATCGGGGTAAACACCGGGATCATTCATCCCAGCAAGCTTGTACTCAATTTGCCGACCTCGGAAGGATGACAGGCTGAGTCAACCCCCCTGGCGTAAATTCAGCGATCGACCGGGATTCGAACCCAGGATCCTCGGATCCCAAGCCGGCACCCTAACCGCTAAGCCAACACCAGGCTTCAACACCTGGCCTAGAGAAGTAGATAACTATAATAGATAATGGTTCATCGACGTTCATTATCGACGTTCAGAGTAAAACCACTGACCTACCAGACTCAAATGAGATTCTCTAACCACAATGCACAAGGTTTTTACAGCAAAGCTCTGACAATCCGGCAATCTTGCAAGCTAAAATCTACTTCCCTTTATGGCTTTAACATTTGGTAATATGTGTGAAATTACCAGCATTACGGATAGAATGACAATAAAAACAAACAATGGCAAATGTTTTAGTTTCAAAATTTTAATGTGAAAACGTTTTTTTGTAGAAAAAATAACTTTAAATTATTTTACATGAACAATAAAATAAATATAAAACTACAGATAACTTCACTGGTTGACAGTTTCTATCACGTTGGGAACCCTTTACAGGCCCCCTCGTATCCCATACAGAGGTCACATGGTTACTTAAACTTTATTCCACGTGAAGTTTGATTTCCTCAGAGCAATTCCGATTGCCAGAAAATCCTAATTTGTTGCATTCAGAAATTCCGATTTTATTAGGCTGTTAGCAATTGCTCAGTGTGCATTCAGGATGATCCAACGTCCATTAGGCATTTGCACCCCGAGCGCCCACTGCTGGTCATGCTTTCAATAATTCGTGGAGACCAGTTTGTGATTCCAACACAGATGTGGTTACACAGAACGACTGTGGTTTCGTTTGGGTTGTGGAATTGCTGTGCGTCAGAGACGGTAGGTATGGGATGGAGGGGTGACACGTCCATACAAGTAAACACAATCCTCGGGTAAACACAATTTTCTCAGTTTGTAAAGGAAATGTCACATGAATCACACGCAACGACAGTGGTTCAAATATTTATATTTCAATAGCCTTGCTGTGAGTCTGGCTTAAGACACTCCAATTTCGATCCTCTTGCACGTTTATACAAAACACGTGAAAGGTACACGAATCACTATTAAGGGATAGTCATGGGATCGTTAATGTAAGGGATAGTCATGGTGATATGAAAGATACTCTTATAACCTGTTTTTGTAGGGGCGATAACATATAGGCTCCATTAGGATCCACCAGCAGTTACAAGGAGTACGATTTGGGCAGCAAAGTTTTGAGTCTGAACAATAAATGACCAGATATAGAGTTTGGAGTTGGAATTGATTTGATTTCTTTCATTAAACACTCTCAGTCCAGTCAATCAATCTTTATTTTAACCTCAAAAATATCGCAAGACAATTTCTTTCTTGTGGAACATGTAGACGGATATTGCCTAAATAATATATTAAAAGTCGAGAAAAGTTTTGGCTGCAGAAAATATAAAAGACCGAAATTCTTGTTTTTTTAATGACCTAATATTAAATAAAAACATGAGCTGCACATAGCTTCAATGAAATTTGTCTGTACCCAAGAAAAGCACTTTGGATCAGAGGCAGTTCTCACATTTGACCAGAGACCTTGATGGAAATCCCTGACAATCATCTCCAACGAACCGGCAAACATTGAGCGACCTGCAGTCAGTTGTGTTGCGACAAGGAGGTTTACACATATAAATGAGCTTTCTGAGATCCATCAGCAACCTTATGGCTTCTTTAGGCCTCTATGAACTTCTTCAAACTGTATATGCTTCAAATGGAGTTGGACACATAGTGACTGGGATGTCTGTATCAAAGGCTGTCAGAGAACACTTCTTGATCGACACAGCCCTCAATGCTATGTTGTTGTTAATGTGTTGCCCCAGTTAGTTCTGGTTCAATGCTATAACAACATCAATGCTATAACAACATCAATGCTATATTGTTAACAAAACTGTTCAATATTCCAGGATTTGAGGGAAATAAGTGTTGAGACATTAGAAAACACTGCCACATTAGACAATGACGAAGCTCAAGGAATAAGCAGTACTGTGTTGGAAACTGTTCAAAATTGTGGACACAAACTACCTCAAGCATCATGTAATGCACAACCAATATAACTGCAGATGGCTCGTCAGAAACAACTCAGCGATATGAAAAACAAGAAAGAGCAATCAGAGATTGCAGACCCTCCCCTGGACGTGTTTTCAGTGGTTTTTAAGGCTTTTGTGTTCATACAAATATGGCGGCCGAACCACGTGACCGATGACGTCGTCATTATATTTTTGTCCACCAATTTATCCCTAGACAAGAAATTTCATCTTGATCAGATGAAGTTTTGTACTTGTCTCATTATGACGTCATAATGGAGGAACCTATGAGATCCTCATTAAAATATGTTATTCCACATGGAGAGTTCTTTACAATGATCCATGTCTCAATTTTTTCTATGCAGTGCTTTCGGAGAAATAGAGGTGCGAAGTTTTTCAGCTTTTCCAAGATAGCGCCCATACCACGTGACCTATGACGTCATTCAAAAATAATTATCTTTCGCCCATACCACGTGAGCTATGACGTCATTCAAAAATAATTATCATTCTAAAAAATTATACAGGTGGAGATGCACCTATGGTGAAAATTTCCTGTCAATCGGACCAACCGTTGAAGAGAAAATTATATTTATTCTGTGCGGACAAACAAACAAACAGACGAACAGACAAATGAAAAATCACTCATAGAGCAACACAAATGCCAAAAGAGAACAAAGCAGAATGGCACTCAGTAGAGCATCCTTTTGACTTCACAAAGAATTGGTGGTTGAATTCAGTTAGATGATGTGAAAATCCAATTCAAATTTCAAGTGAATCGAATGAAAATTGAGGATTTTAGAAATTCGAAATTGTTGTTGACCTTTGGCCTATGTTGCTCTTTTGGCCTATGGTGATCTCAAAAATAGTTGGTGGGTGAATTCAGTTTGCTGATATGAAAATCCTATTCAAATTTCAAGTCAATCGGATGAAAATTGAGGATTTTAGAAATGCGAAAAAAGTGGTTGACCTTTTGGCCTGTGCTGATCTCAAAAATAGTTGTTTTTTTTGGGGTTTTTTTGTATACTGAATCGAGGCTCGTGAAAGAGCTGACATTTACTGCACAAACAAATCAACCAGACAAACAAAATATATAAAAAGAGGGACCGGAAGACAAGATGGGGGAGAGAAGGGGCAGCACACAAACACAACATTTGAGAGCAGGGAGATGTGTGGGAGGGAGAGGGCTTGGGGGGAGGAGGCGTGGGAAGTTGGGGTGGGGGGGTGGGAGGAGTATAAAACACAAGGACACCAAGGACTTCCAGGACAGAAGTTGGTATTTCAAAAAAGTGGAATTGGGGTGAAATTAGCGGGGGTAGAAAAGATCAAGGTTTTGGATGGGGGAAGATAAGAGATGGTGGTGAACAGCTGTTTTAAAGACCTGGAGGGTGGAATGGGATTGAAGAGAGTGAGGGAGTTTGTTCCAGAGGTGGGAGAAAAGAGGAATGAAGGAGTGAAGGTGAGCAGAGAGTCTTGATTTTGGCAGTTTAACCACAAGAGGGTTGCATTCAGAGTTGTTGGTTGAATTCAATTCGCCGATATGGAAATCCTATTCAAATTTCAAGTCAATCGGATTAAAATTGAGGATTTTAGAAATTTGAAAAAAAGTGGTTGACCTTTGGCCTATATTGACCTTTTGACCTCAAAAATATATAGGATGTTGTCGGATCACGAACTCTAACATTTGGTGATGTTTCGCGAAGATCGGTTTAGAATTGTGACCTGTAGGCAAGTATAATTGAGCGGACAGACAAACAAACACAAACCGGAGTGATCAACATACTTGCAAAAAAAAAAAAAAAATTGCCAAGTAACAAACAAACACACACACAAACCGGAGTGATCAACATACTTGCAAAAATTTTTTTTTTTTTCCCAAGTAAGAAACAACCAACCAATTTACTTGAAAAATCTTCGATTTTGCAAGTAACAGACGGACTCAAATGCAATACCCTCTCCTCAGGCGGAGATAACTACTGAGTGAGGACATTTCTGCAGAATTAGTCTGTGAAGAGAATATCCTTGACAAAAATCAACGAAAAGTTTGTGAGGGGGAAGCAGGCACTCAGCCATCTTTGCACTGCATCTATTTGGCTTTATCACATGGAAATGAAAGACATGCAATGCAGTACTGCACAGATTCATTAAAGCATAACATGCAGAAAATTGCCATCGACATATCCAATATGTGAAAGATATGCTGCCTTTTTTCTGCCTCAGGACACAACTTCTTTGTAAAATCAGCTTACATCTACTTGCAATTTATACAAAATCTTGAGAAAGAACATCCAGATGACAACAAGTGCTTTGAAGCTGGACGCCCTGTAATTTTGGACAAGTTATCGCTTTTGCTTGCCTCCACATCTTGTTATTACCTCCGCCACCGAAGGTCATGTTTTCACGTTGCGGACAAATTTATGGACAAATTCAGACGAAACTTTATGGCCAGATTGAGTCTTAGGCAAGGACGATTTGATTCGATTTTGGTGAACATCCGGCTCCTGATCCGGATACTAGACTTTCTTTCTAAGTGATTTTTCACCATTGAGTGAGTTTCCTATCGGGAGTTCTCCCATGACAAGGCCAATAAAGCCACTCAAAGGTGGCATTTACAAAATATAAATTGTGGGTAGGGGAATTACTGGGAAAAGAGATACCTATTCACATCTCTCTTAAATTGGGAAAGGTTGTATGTTGCTGGAAAACAGGATGCAGGTAGAGAATTCCAGAGTTTGGCAGTGCATGTGAAAAACCTGGAGGAGTATCTTGGAAACACAAACAGTGTGCGGGTGGGCAGAGGCTGCCAAACGTGTAGAGCGCGTGAAGGTATGTAAAGGAGGGGAAAGTATAGTGAAGGGCCCTTTGACCCTTTGAGCATCTTCCATTATAGTACCTGTAGAAGTAAAGAGACAGAGAGGCCACAGATCGTCAAACCCAGAGAGGTTCCAGAGATTATGCCAGATCATGGCGTTCCAGGTTAACAACTTGTCAATGAATTCTGTCAAGAAGGAACAGAAGATGAGTCGGAGCACCCCCCCAGATGTGACTACAGTATTCCATGACTGGACGTATGGTGGTCTTGTAATGGTCGAGAGAAGTCTTGGAAGGAAGTATCGGCGAGGCCGATACAAACAGCCAAGTCACTGGGAGGCTTTTTCAGCAATGCCAGAAATTCACTTATCCCAACCAATGTGAGAAGTGATGTCCAGACCAAGAATACAGATGCCATCAAGTTATTGTAATGGTGTTCGGTCCATAACAATGTCATGAAAAGAGGGGGATCTTGACCAGGACACAAAACACAGGTGGGTCTTCTTTTGATTGATGCTGATGAACCAGTCTTTTCCCCAGTTACTGATATTCTCAAGGTCCCAATTTCGATTGACGCTGGCTTGAAGGCGGAGTGGTGCAAGCAGCGAGCCAGGATAAGTAGTGTGGCTACACAAACGTCTAGCAGAGATGAAATGCTGTTGGGCAGGTCATTTATGTAAAGCAGAAACAAAGAAGGCCCAAAACACAGAGCCCTGAGGAACACCTGTATTAATGTTATGGGCTGCAGTGGATTGACCCTCATGTCCCACAAAAACTTGACAATCTCTGAGAAAGTCTGAAATTATTGCAAGCAAAGTGACAAGAGATACCATATGACTTTAGTTTGTGAATGAAACCCTCGTGCTAATCTTTATCAAAGGCCTTGGAGATGTCAAAGGCTACAAGAATGGCCTTGCCATGCCGAATAATGGGCCTGGTTCACTTGTTCAGTTATGAAGGAAAGAACATCACAAGTAGACCGGAAATTAAGGAATTCATACTGAACGTCAGTTAGGAGATTGTGCTCTTCCAAGGAAGTGGAAGTGGTGTTTGCGACAAAAAGGGTTGGCGGCAGGAAGGGCATCCGGCCGTAAAACATTGCTTCAAAAAGGAGACCGAAAAACAACAACAACCACGGCCCCCGAAAAAGGCCAACCCCCGCTTGCGGGGGAAAAAATGGCCTCTAAAGGTGGTTTTTTTCAAGGAAGTCATAAGCTGCTGGTTGATGAGGCATTCAAATAATTTGCTCATAATGGGAAGACGGCTGATTGCCTGTCGTTGGATGGATCAGATTTATTTCCAGAGCCTTTAAATGCAGGTACAACTGATGCCAACTTCCAGCAAGGTGAAAACCGACTTTGACAGGCATAGGTTGTACAGTTTTGAGAGAATAGGGGGCAATTCTTGGAAGCCCATCTTCAGAACAATTGCAGGGATACGATATGGTCCAGTAGCTTTTGAAATGTCCAGCCCTCGGATGACTTTCCTAACTTTCTGAGGAGTGATAATGGCAGTGGATACATAAATGTCCAAAAAGATGGAGCCAAAAACGATATATGGCACGATATTAAAAAAGGTTATGGACAAGTTATGACAAAACTTGGTGGATGAGTTGGGTAGGTTACAAGAACAAGCCGATTAGATTCGAGTTCAGATCCGGAACCAGATCTGACCTATCAGTGAGCTACAAAACGTAAACTGTTCAGTCTGTCGGAGGTATGCCCTATACTGAGTGCCGTTCTCGGCTTGTGACGAGGTTTACTTTCTCATTCTCGGCTTACTTTCTTGAATAAACAAAATACAACTAGGGCGAAGTCTATGGCACGCCATTGCAAACCCCCATATTTCCCAAAGTGCCAAGGTTGAAAAATTGCAGGGTTCAACCAGGAATGACGCAGTATCAAATTTTGAGTTAAAATATTGTTTTAACCCCTGTGGCCCTAAGTCTTCACCCCCTGGGGAGAGGCGGCATTCACCAGGGGTCAAATCAAAAAAATCGTTACATATTTCATGTACACCCCCAATGTTGATTGCATATACAATGTTTCATTAAATTGTGACCGTAATTGCATTTTTTGGTCCCGTTTTGGTCCCGTCTTTGACCCCGTTTTACAAAAATGTCTAAAAATGTGACCCACCCCAGGGGGCTGGGCCAAAAATTATATTGCTGTCGCACCTTGTTGCCATGTGGTGTTCATATAGCTACCAAGTTTTGTGAATTTCTGCATAGCCGTTTAGGAGGAGATAGCACGACAGATGAACAGACAGATGGATGGACAGACAGATGAGGTGATTCCAATATCTTCCCGTTTTTTAAAAAGTTTTTTTTTTAACATGGGGAAAATGAACAACCAGCTGTATGATATCATTACGATTTTGAGGGTTATATAACAATGTTGGAACTGTTGGATAATCTTTAATTTAACTCATTTTTCATGGTTTATGCTGGGATTTCGCATCTATTTGGTTATACTGTATTTAATTAAATCCCCATTTTGCAGAGAGACATGCATATGGGATGAAAATCAAATGCCCAAATCAATTGTCTTTTATGAGAGGCAAATGGTGGTGGCAGTGGTTCGTATTGTTATGAATTTTGGGGTAGAGTGATATATACATCAGGTAGATCTGTATAGGTATCATGCTCCAATTGTCGTGATAGGGAACCCCACATATAATAAGTTTGTTTTGGTGGTTTGTTCGCGTAAGTGTATATTTGTGGTCATACAAGGATGGCCTTGTGTTAAATAGAGTAGGGATTATGTTAATTCCCCTGTGTGTGAGACCTGGTGATCTATCCTTTGTCCCGTATGGCACTACACCTTAGACCCTAGGTAGGCCCAATAGCAGCGCACACACTAATTAAATCCCCCCAACAATAAAACTAACCGGAACACGGATGACACACTTGGACTGACAACCCCGACTTGGCAGACACACAATGCTCAGGCAGGCTGAGGCCACACCCACCTCGCGATGGATTGGACGAAGTGTTTGATGGGGGGATCACACCATTGGTAGCGAGGGGCAATTAGCATGCAGCTGAAGCCCAGAGACAAGAAGGAGACAGCTGATTGGCCAAGAGGAGATTATAAAAAGGTGAAGAGAAACCGACATTTTCCTCTGCTTCTTCCTTCTTGTTTGGACCTCCCTCTGGTTCTGATTCCCTTCGTGCCCGGACGTCCTTCTCCTCGCTTTAGCCTCTCTTCCCTTCTTCTCCTGCTGCCCCTTACTCCTTCCTCCGCCATCGACTCTCTCCTTTGGTTCCGGACATCGTGAGCGATTGCGCGTGGAAGAGGGCGGCTTGCCACTGGAACACCACAAAGCCGGGGTGAGCGGGACGCCCGGTGAAGCCTAGCAGCGCGCGAGCGAGGCGGATTGAGGCCTACTTCCCGCCAACACCGGAGTGCGCGCTTGGACTGGACGATCGCTGGCAAGGCGCCGATTGAGTTGAGTGCACGATAAATCACACAATGGTGCTTTTCATTTAAATATCCCCTTGTGTGTTTGATACGTCTGGTGTGGGAGCGCTCTGAATAGGAACCATGGTTATTTAACCAGCGCGTTTCATTGTTATCAGGTTCCGTAAAATAAACTTGTCTATTTTTGTACATTCTAATTCCGTTTTCGGTTGAGTTACTTTCCTGCAGGATTGAAGCCTGCCGCGCGGGACTGACAGGTAAATGCTTCCCGCTTCTTCTTCTTCTCTCTTCTTCCCGTGCTTGTATAGTGAAATCCGTATTTGAACTGAATGCCTTTGGAGTTAAAGCTGGCTTTGGCTATCCGTGATTTCCCCGGTATTAACCAATGGGGTGTTACACGACATTATGTAGCCTGTGGGTGCTTGGCTGCATCATTTTGTGGGGCCTCGGAAGGATCTGAGCCCCAGCCCCAGGCTGAGTCAACCCACGTGGTGTTAATTAATCGGCCGACAGGGGCTCAAACTCACGAACCCGAAGATCTCCAGCCAGCCACCTTAACCGTGAAGTCAACACCAGGTTTCGAGTCAAATAAAAGTCAATGATTGTAACTGTAAAATAAACATTCTTTTACAAAAATTCATTTTGGTTCTTGATGCCATGCACCATCTATACTTATGTACCAGTAGGTCAATATGGGGGAACTTCACGACCCTTGGTGTACATTTTCCCTCTCACAAGCACTAGCAGAGTACATGCCTCACAAGCGATCTTGTTCCAAGCACGCAACACGTTCTTCTTACACGTACCTTTTTTGGGCAGTGTATAGGCAACTAACGCCTCGCTCCTGAAAAAAAACAAATACAAAAAGTTTTAATTAAAACAAAAGCCGCGTCGATGTTACACAATGCCTAGATGCAGCTGTGCCTATAACGTCGATGTTATAGGCACAGGACATTCCTATTGATTCGATTACTTGATGTTATTTTTGTGCAAAGTGAAAATATATCTCGGCAATTTCCCGTGTGTGGCGACGAATTTTTAATATATCTCGGCATTTTCCCGTCTGTTATTTCAGGCGGTGTATGACTGACCATGCCGCGATTTAAAATATATATATCTCGGCAATTTCCCGTGTGTGGCGACACGTGAACGAAGCTATGCTCCTCTCTCCACATTATTGTGACGACGTATAAATTAAATATTTCATCGTGACGATTGTCATCAAATGGACGAATTTTTAATATATCTCGGCATTTTCCCGTCTGTTATTTCGGGCGGTGTATGACTGACCATGCCGCGATTTAAACAAAATATATATATCTCGGCATTTTCCCGTCTGTTATTTCGGGCGATGTATGACTGACCATGCCGCGATTTAAAAAATATATATCTCAATGGACTTGAAGTTACAGGCCTTTGAGAATTCATTTCGTTCTATAAAGGGCAACTTTCATCGGATTTTCTTCCCGTTTTTTTTCAACCGAGTCTAAAACTATGTTAGCGACTGTGAAAAATGAAATGATATATCGAATTTGATTTGAAATAAAACTGTGTGAGAGAGGAAGACACCATGGGCCTACAAAACAGGCCTCAAAGCTATGCGAGTTAATAAAATGGTGGATATTTGTTTATATGAAGCCTCTCCCAGAATGGGTGGAGCTATGGTTCCCAGAATGGCTGGAGCTTTGAGGTTTTGTGTTCTCTGCAAGAACAAGAACAAGAAGAACAACAACAATAGCAGAGGGCACTCGATGACCAGCGTCTGCGACGCGGCTAAAAAACAAGTACAAAAAGTTTTAATTAAAACAAAAGCCGCGTCGATGTTACACAATGCCTAGATGCAGCTGTGCCTATAACGTCGATGTTATAGGCACAGGACATTCCTATTGATTCGATTACTTGATGTTATTTTTGTGCAAAGTGAAAATATATCTCGGCAATTTCCCGTGTGTGGCGACGAATTTTTAATATATCTCGGCATTTTCCCATCTGTTATTTCAGGCGGCGTATGACTGACCATGCCGCGATTAAAAAAAAAAAAATCTTGGCAATTTCCCGTGTGTGGCGACACGTGAACGAAGCTATGCTCCTCTCTCCACATTATTGTGACGACGTATAAATTAAATATTTCATCGTGACGATTGCCATCAAATGGACGAATTTTTTAATATATCTCGGCATTTTCCCATCTGTTATTTCAGGCGGTGTATGACTGACCATGCCGCGATTTAAAAAAAATATATCTCGGCAATTTCCCGTATGTGGCGACACGTGAACGAAGCTATGCTCCTCTCTCCACATTATTGTGACGACATATAAATTAAATATTTCATCGTGACGATTGTCATCAAATGGACGAATTTTTAATATATCTCGGCATTTTCCCGTCTGTTATTTCGGGCGGTGTATGACTGACCATGCCGCGATTTAAACAAAATATATATATCTCGGCATTTTCCCGTCTGTTATTTCTGGCGGTGTATGACTGACCATGCCACGATTTAAAAAAAAAAAGCTTAATGGACTTGAAGTTACAGGCCTTTGAGAATTCATTTAGTTCTATAAAGGGCAACTTTCATCGGATTTTCTTCCCGTTTTTTTTCAACCGAGTCTAAAACTATGTTAGCGACTGTGAAAAATGCAATGATATATCGAATTTGATTTGAAATAAAACTGTGTGAGAGAGGAAGACACCACGGGCCTACAAAACAGGCCTCAAAGCTATGCGAGTTAATAAAATGGTGGATATTTGTTTATATGAAGCCTCTCCCAGAATGGGTGGAGCTATGGTTCCCAGAATGGGTGGAGCTTTGAGGTTTTGTCTTCTCTGCAAGAACAAGAACATGAAGACAACAACAACAGCAGAGGGTACTCTATGACCAGCGTCTGCGACGCGGCTAAAAAACAAGTACAAAAAGTTTTAATTAAAACAAAAGCCGCGTCGATGTTACACAATGCCGAGATGCAGCTGTGCCTATAACGTCGATGTTATAGGCACAGGACATTCCTATTGATTCGATTACTTGATGTTATTTTTGTGCAAAGTGAAAATATATCTCGGCGATTTCCCGTGTGTGGCGACGAATTTTTAATATATCTCGGCATTTTCCCGTCTGTTATTTCAGGCGGTGTATGACTGACCATGCCGCGATTTAAAAATATATATATCTCGGCAATTTCCCGTATGTGGCGACATGTGAACGAAGCTATGCTCCTCTCTCCACATTATTGTGACGACGTATAAATTAAATATTTCATCGTGACGTTTGTCATCAAATGGACGAATTTTTAATATATCTCGGCATTTTCCCGTCTGTTATTTCGGGCGGTGTATGACTGACCATGCCGCGATTTAAACAAAATATATATATCTCGGCATTTTCCCATCTGTTATTTCGGGCGGTGTATGACTGACCATGCCGCGATTTAAAAAAAAAAATCTCAATGGACTTGAAGTTACAGGCCTTTGAGAATTCATTTCGTTCTATAAAGGGCAACTTTCATCGGATTTTCTTCCCGTTTTTTTTCAACCGAGTCTAAAACTATGTTAGCGACTGTGAAAAATGCAATGATATATCGAATTTGATTTGAAATAAAACTGTGTGAGAGAGGAAGACACCACGGGCCTACAAAACAGGCCTCAAAGCTATGCGAGTTAATAAAATGGTGGATATTTGTTTATATGAAGCCTCTCCCAGAATGGGTGGAGCTATGGTTCCCAGAATGGGTGGAGCTTTGAGGTTTTGTCTTCTCTGCAAGAACAAGAACAAGAAGTACAACAACAACAGCAGAGGGCACTCTATGACCAGCGTCTGCGACGCGGCTAAAAAAGGTAATTTCCTGTTTTCCCGGACCTTTAACCTCAGCGTTTTTTTTTTTTTTTTCCTCAGCGGTCTGTTTCCTAACCCTAACCCTAACGCTAACCCTAACACTAACCCTGATCCAGGATAACAGGAAAGTAGCAAAAATAATAACCCGGTTTCCATGCACGAGGCAAAAAACCATATGGCCACTGCTTACAATTATTCCAAATTCCTCACTGCCCCAGAAAACGTGGAGAAAGGAATACTGTACTGTAAAGGGTGGGGACTTGTAATACCTTCTCCCACCTGGAGGTGGTGATACACAATACACATTTACATAGAGAAATGTCATCCCTCCCACGCCCCTCTCCCTCCCAATACCACCGGCAAAGATAAAAACACACCTATACATTAATTGGGTCACACCTATACATGCTATACACACCTATACATGCTCATCACATATAGCAAATCTGGATGTAATGGGCCAGAACTGTAAGAGTAGAAGAGTAGCATGCCATGACACACACACACACACACACACACACACACACACACACACACACACACACACACACACACACACACACACACACACACACACACACACACACACACACACACACACACACACATCCGTGAATTATAGAAAGCATGGTTCCCCTCCTCCCTCCCATTATCCTATCTACTCACAACATCCTTTCCCTTCTCCACTCCTTGCAAATGTTTAATTTCACCCTCCTTTCTCTCCTCCCATAAGCACTCCTCTATTTTTGTCAATTGATTCTTCAATTTTTTACTGTTGGATAAAACCATGAATAAATGTTGATTCTTGTAAGATAACATAACTGCTTATTCGTCAAGCCACACCTGCGTCAGCGTGGCGTGCTCTCGCGAGATCTCATACGATCCCGTTCGACTGTTCGAGTCGCAAGGGCATTTTGGTATTTCACAAAACACGTAAGCAAACACACACTAATCACACATGCAGCAGGAGCAGCATTACATTACAATTGTTCACTTCCCCGGCCGTGTATTAGTATAGACATTATATAATGAAGATATGGCCCCAAAAGCCCATCGCGTCTTTTTCTTTGGTGACACATGATGTCTAATTAATGGACGGAAAATCATAATCTGTCTCAACACCAGTTTACAGATGCTTTCAGTTTCTTATATTTTACTGAGTTTATTCTATATATTTGCGCGAGTCAGAGCCAACGTTTTCAAGATTGTTTGCCTTTGAAACTTTCCACAGTTAATGAGAGTCACAGCAGTGTAGTTAGTAGCAGATGTCAGGCGGCACTTGACATTGATCCCCTCGCTGGAACGTGTTCGTACCACGGTATTACCATGCTGTTCAGATTTTGTTTTTGTGGTATGGTTTGTATAGCCTTTGAATAAAATATCGCAACAACTGTTGCTTGAACAAAATGAAGAAGCCATTTGTGTAAATTACATTATCAATCTCACCAATGTATTTATACATCAATAAAGGCATATATGTCGTTTTATTTTTAGCATCTTGTAATATTCTGTTTTTATAATCTTAAGAAACAGCGCAATTATTGGTGCGTTAACTTCGACGGTGTATGAATATAGAGTGCGTTGTTTCCTTGTTAATGTTTTCATTTTTCTCATCGCTGTTTTCTGTAATATTTTGCAAAGGATTTAAATATATGCTCTTCACAATGCTACGCTTATATTTATATGTATATTAAGTGGATATGATCAACATTGTCGTTTACAATAAAAATAACTAAAATGGTAGATGGTAATACGTATCTACTTTTTAACAATCGCAGATATCTTTAATATTTTCTTCATCTTGTGATACATCTATATATATCTATATAATATAAGCAAGCGGTTTTTTTTTTATTACTCGGATAGAATTATCCGCTGATGATGATAGTATGAGAAGTTGAAGAATAAATGGATTCAAAATATTTAAAGGTAGCGCGGGAAAGCGACGGATGTGCCTCGGGTTGAGGAAGCGAGAGCTTTGTGAGCCATGTGAGGTTTATTTGGGCACAAAGTAGTTGTTTGAATGTAACCGCGGGCCTTGGTGAAAATGCCCGTTTCGGTCCAGTGAGACTCGAACCCAGAGCTCCTTCAAGTTCAAGCCGAGATGCCTTTGCGGAAGAGCAGAACCACGGTGAGTACGTGTACCGGTATATTTCATTTGAGGAACGAAATAACTTCTGATTTTTGTATGACTCGGAATTGTTATATTGGATGTCGGATAAACGATGTCGCAGGGTTGTTGCTCTCTGGTTGTTGTACAGTGTCCGGTGGTAACTAAGGGGTTAAATTTACTAGGTAGACCTATGAGTATGATTAAATCATCCGAAAATACGGGCTATGCGATGTATGTATCATGTATGGGGATATGTGTGCACCTTCTGGAGTCGAACGTACAGCATGGCCGACCGACACCAAATTTTGCACACGTACTGGGGGTAGCCAGAATCGAGGCTTAGGAACGAAATCAATCTCCACTCCGAGTCTGGACACGTTATATTGCAAGTGGTTTAATTACTGGGTACTGTCCCCTGCTGCAGGGAGGGGGTATTGACAGTAGAGTAGAGGCCCCATATACTTGGAGTTGTGACGTGGTGCATCCTAAAACTTGAACGGCACTCTGACGTCACGACGTCGACCAATATGATCCGCCCACATTATTACAGCATTATACATACTTGTGCCAAGTTTGATTTGGATCCCTTCATATCAGCTGTTGTAATTGTCACACTTTTACCTGACATTACCTCTGACCTTTGACCTCGTGTCTCCAAAATGTAATCGGTTCATCTTTGCATCATAATATATAATTATACCAAGTTTGACTTGGATCCCTTCAGTCGTTCTCAAGTTATCGCGGTAACGAAAACCTATCGAGGATGGACGGACAGCCGGACAGACAACCCAAAAACATAATGCCCCCGTCGACTTTGTCGGTGGAGGCATGAAAATTGTGCTCACGTGGATCATGGCACCATTTTGTTTCCATCGACAGCTCATCATTCTTTTAAAAATCGCACCCGTGTCCGAAGGAAACGTTTCAATTTGGCATTTTAAATACTAGTGAGGTACCCGTGGGACGGGTGGGAGGCCAGAAGCAAACAGACAATGTTGAAACGGCGAATGCTAAAGCATGAAACCAATAAATTCCACATTCCTGTAGCACCTTCAGTCGCACGTCAGACATGGACAGCAAGTTCGTGAAGGACTTCCATGAAAAACGTATCCGTTCGCAAACAAATGGGTACGTTTGTTCTATACCCAGTCAATGGCGAATCTGCATATGACGATCCGCGAATTTCACGCTGAGAAAGTAGAAACCGTCACGGCATTTCGTCATTCACTTGAACTCGATATCTCTCTTTTTATTCCAAACAGCAAAACTCCAATCACAAATTAAATAACATTAATATAAAAAATAAACTTTCAACAACATTCGTGACATAAACAAATATTTAAATCCTGATCTGAAGTTCCATACGGTTGGGTGAATACAATTACGAATTCAAAATCGTAATTGTATTCATCCAATCATCAATTGATACTTTAACAAAATGATTAACACGATTAACGTTTAACGATTTAACATTACGATTGAATGACGGTTGTATTGGGATATTATCAAACCCGCTCATGGCCGTAATCTGTCCACCTCCGCATTCGCGGCAGGTTCGTAATTCTCATCAAAATCTAAACAGTATTTGTAGAATTTCAATAAAAGCCACATCACTGTTCATGTCGGTAAATATTATTCTATCGTGTTTGGGAAAATTGGAAAAACAATATAGCCTATTTTACTCCCAGGGGTCCCAGGAATACCCACCCAAAATATCGTTACAACAGCCGTTTTTGCGGTACCTTCGAACGGAAGGATGGACGGACGGACATTTGGTGAATTATAGTAAGAGTTTCTAGGCTTTGCCAATTTAATAACAAAATCCATTATAATTACCCTTTTGAACTTTTTCTAATTACCCTTTAGAACCCTTCAGAATTAGCCTTTAGAACCGATTATGCCTCCGCCCACATTATGATATCATTATAATACTTGTACCAAGTTTGCTTTAAATTCTTTCAGCTGTTCTCAAGTTATCACATTTTACCTGACATGACCTTTGACTTCTTAACCCCAAAATTTAATCAGTTCATGTTTACATCATTATACATACTTGTGTCAAGTTTTAATTTAAATCCCTTCAGCTGTTCTCAAGTTATAGACCTATTATGGACTTTGATCTTTGATCATTCTACATAAGTGTACCAAAATTGGTCAGAATCCCATCACTGGTTCACAAGTTATCGTGGTAACGAAAACCTATCACGGATGGACGGATGGACGGATGGACGGATGGACGGATGGAAGGACGGACAACCTGAAAACATAATGCGGCCGGCGACCGTCAACGGAGGCATATAAAAGATGGAAATTGTATGACAGGCGAGGCAGCTGAGCTTTGATATTATCATTAGATATGTCCGCACGGTTCCTCCCAAAGTTTGTCATCCTGCTTGTCGGTGTTTGACTAATACATGAAGGTAATTGCAAAATGTATTGCCGATTGTCTTATTATTTCTGGCTATCACATTTCTCATGCTTGGTTTTGTTTACAAAATTGTAATTGTGGCATCTACTATCAAGGATGTGCCCATAAAACAAAGTTTCAATGAAGAAGAGTCTTGAACTCACTGAAAATCCTTGGTGATGTGGAAGAAAAGGAAAAACGAAAAATATTGCCATATTTTCTATAAAAAAATATCATTTTGGGATTCGTGGAAGACGTTTTTGCATTCATCGTGTTAAAGCCCCTGTCACACCTTGACGATTTAGCCAGCGTATGCCGACGTATCAAAATTGAGTGTTGGTGTGAGTCATACGCTGGCATACGTCGACAAATTTTGTGCATGCACGAAATTTGTCGACGAGCTGTGCGTACTACGTCGTATGCCAGCGTGCTTCAGCGTGCTCTTAACGTAGCCAAATTTTTCATACGTCGGCATACGCTGGCTAAAACGTCAAGGTGTGACAGCGGCTTAAAGACACTTCAGGAGGTAGGCTTCTTCCTGGGATCAAAATGTTTGACAGCTGGATTAGGTGTCTTGAATGGGATGCAGATTATAATCAATAATGTGACATGAAGAATGTTGAACGTCTATGATAGAGGTTGGTTGACAACACTTAAAATGACCCTTGTATATCGTAGCACATTGATGAAACTGATTGACATATAAATGAATTTTGTTTCCTTTTGAACACATTTGCTATTTTTTTTAAAGTTCTCCAGTTGTCTAAATATACAACGTAGTAGTTGAGGTATGATAAACGTACATTGAGAAGTGATGAGATTGATTGGTTTTATTCTAATCGGCAGCAATTGTTGCATTGTGAGCTAGTGAAGCAGCGACAACTGTGTGGATGAGGTTAAACGTCCTAATCGGCGGTCATCTCTGTTTGCAGGCAAGCCAGGCCATGGGACAAGGTCAACTTGATATTGCAACTTTCTTTCCCAAGGTGCGAGGTTCTTTTTATTGTTTATTATTATTACACACTTTAATTTAACTGAACTTTGTTTGTCCCCTTTCAAATCGTTGAGCCGTTCGTTTTCTAGGTTCCATACGTCCTAGAGAGCTGAAATTTGGCCAACGTTCCTCTTTTCTGGTACATTTTCATCTATCAAATTTTTTTTTTTTTTTAAAGAAAGGCACATCCATTTTTAAATTTAAATGGATGACATTTTTAAAAATGGAAAAAAAAAAAGGTTTAAAACTTTTTTTAAATAACAGTGTGTAGCCCTAAAACATGTTTTTTCATTTACTTGTTTATTTGTCTTTCTCCCCACCACTTGCTTTCTTTAAACTCAAATTGCTCTCTTTAAAGTTTATTTAAAACAATGATCTTTTTACTCCCATTAACCTTTTCTAACCCAACAATCTTATTTGCTAGTTTTAGTGTTTCCTCCTCTTATCCTGTTCGTTGATTCCCTTGATTTTTGTCCTTCAGATCTACCTTGCTCTTCCATGAGCCAAACTCCTGTAAAGATAAAAAAAGGTTTAGAAAGACATTCTTGAATTAAAGGAAGAATGCTTTACCACATACATTTTGCAATATCATGATAGCTGGTACCGTAATCAATAGTGTGTAATACCCAGGGCACTTTTCAGATAAAATTCTCAGGAACATCCCAGTTTATATGTGTAACCCATATCCAAAAAGCTAAAGACTGGTAATTTAGTTAACTCAAAAGCAATGGTTTGCTCAACTTTGTAGAGAGCCATTTTAGAGGGTGTTTAATTTGGCACAAGTAAGAGATGGCTTCTAACATGTATGAAACAATATGATGAATGATGTGCCCTAAAGGATGTACCTAACAACTCTTGCCATGTGATATGTGACATCTATCCGATTGGTACAGTAATAGCTCATTAGTAACTCTGAAGTCTTTAGTGAGTCATTGGCTTGTGGTAATTCTAAATATTGTTCAATATTGCATGAGGTATCCCAAAATGCACTGCATTTTAAGATGGCGACACCCAGTAATGAAGGTTGGTTTTGTATTGGTGTGAGAAAGTTTGGAGAAACAGAGCCTTCATTTTATTTCTCGTGGATAATACTCATCCCAAGTTTTGATACAAGTGATTATGGTAACTGTTTTCTCATAGCTTTATTTATGTACAACCATTGTTGTGTTATCCCTTTTGTGCAGAAATCTGGAATGGTTACTTCTCAACCAGTCCTAAATACTGACAAAACTGTGAACATATTGAAGACTGTGACAGTGCTTGAGGATGGAGGAAGTTCTGAAATCAGTGTGACACAGTCTCCTCCACCAAGTGTAGGCTCTTTAGTGAGCTATCATCGAAATGCAAGCGCTGTCAAAAGTGTAAACAAAACTGAACTGAGTATTGGGCAAAATTGCAACCGACTATCACGCAGCATTATCACTCATTCTTCTCTCGGTTCAAAACATCTGGGTGCTTCTCAAAGAGGTGGCGGTAAATTGTTCCTTCAAAATAAGAAAGGGGGAGAGCCGGAGAGCAAACCGTCGATTACAACCCCTGAGGGTCCTTGTACTAAGAAGAGCAGGTCAGATGTACCTTTTGTGAAGAGGGATACAGCGGTTGATCATGCAGATCTACTTCTCGAGGATTGTCTGGAAGCTAAGTCAAGCATGCATCTGAAAAATTGTGCAGAAGTGATTGCGAAAGCAGATCACGCTCTTGCGAAAGAAAATTCCATTAGAATGAAGAGCATTTTATATTCGGGAAATGCTTCAAACATATTTTTTAAGAATCCTCAAAAACATGGTGAGGAGGTAGTGGGTGGACCAGACAAGCAGCCATCTGTTGATGAAGATGTATGGATACCAAGACCGGCAAAAACCTGGAGACCATTTGATCGGAGTCCAAAAGAAGTAGATGATGATGGAAACTTTGCAATTCATATGACGCCCACTGCAGAGGACATTGGTGCGGAAGAGCACAATCATTTTATCGTTGAGCCTTTGAGTTCACATGGTATGTCTTTTGAAGAATCTCACAGATCAGCACACAATTGTGATTCTTCAAAAGGGGAGGTTTTGGAATGCGCTTCTATGAAGTACAACGATGCTGGGCTGTCACCTAACAAGGACGGCATTGGTATGTCATCTTTAAACATGTTGCTCGGCATGGGGAAGCACACCAAAGCTACAGACCTCACTTTTGTTGACCTGGATGCTACGTTGCATGACGTGGGGAAATCCACCAAAGCTACAGACCTCGCTGTTGAGGAAAGTTTTGTGGACCTGGATGCTGAAACAGTCGTTGCATGTCAATCAAGGCGAGAGGTGCCACTGGACTGCATTAATATGGAGTGGCATCTCAGCAGCACAGATACTCTTAAGAACTTGACCACTGCAGAAGAAGATGCCATGAACAGTGCTTTTCCAGATGACCTCACGGAAGACCTCTTGGCTGCGTTGGAGGAAAGCTCTGGACTCCCAGATGAAGAGTGAGCTTTATATGTTGTCCCAGTTTTGCTCGTTGTTGTTTTGTTTGATTTGGATTGTAAAATGTGTATCGTTAGAGAGCAGCGAATTATTTTAATGAATATGGATCGATGACTCGAGTTAAGTAGGATTTGTTTTAATTTTTGCTGCAAGTGAAGCCAGTTTACTTTGGATTTTGTGGACTGCAGACGCATCATGTACTCTGCTAAGCTTTTAAAAGCTGCTTGAAGACCATGCATGATGTCGGGACTCATTCCTTGATCTTGGAAATAATGGTCTGACATTACTGTGGGGGTGGTGCCATTTAGACTTTTATAGTCTGTAAGGTTCTTGAATCCATATGCATTTTTGAGTATAATCTTCGTAATTTTCAGGAAATACTGTCATAATATATACCAACCAAAAACTACTTGATACCAATTTTTGGGTGCCCCCAATGTGGGCCAATTTGGATTTCAAAATGACCACTATTTATAGCATATACTGTACTTAATACCACTGTACCATTATACTTTATATACATTTACCATTATACATTATCAAGGGAGGCGTAAAGCACCTCTCCCTTTATATCGTTACTCTGTATGCAACTTTAACATGAATGAATGAATGAATGATCGTTTTAAGGCCATTTTCCCCGCTAGAGTGGGGGTTAGCCTTGCGGGCCCCATGACAATCATGGTTCCCTGTTTGAGGCAATGTTTTTATGGCCGGATGCCCTTCCTGACGCCAACCCTTGGTCACGCTCTTACGATGCGCAGGGATACGGTGTACCTATTCTAAATCGGGGTACACACCGTGATCATTCATCCCAGCAAGCTGGTACTCAATTTGCCGACCTCGGAAGGATGACAGGCTGAGTCAACCCCCCTGGCGTTAATTCAGTGATCGACCGGGATTCGAACCCAGGATCCTAGGATCCCAAGCCGGCACCCTAACCGCTAAGCCAACACCAGGCTCAACTTTAACATGAAAAATGAATGAATGATCGTTTTAAGGCCATTTTCCCCACGAGAGCAGGGGTTAGCCTTGCGGGCCCCATGACAATCATGGTTCCCTGTTTGAGGCAATGTTTTTTATGGCCGGATGCCCTTCCTGGCGCCAACCCTTAGTCGCCTCTTACGATGCGCAGGATACGGTGTACCTATTCTAAACCGGGGTACACACCGGGTGTACACACCATGGTACACACTAACATGGGGACTGAAAATTCGTTTCTCGGCTTCTACTTTACGAAATTGATTGCAAATTTCAGACGTAAATCCTTTGTACATTGAGGTAATATGTTCCAAATTTCAGCAACATCCGTTCACGCATTCCTGAGTTTTCTTAAGAAAAGTCTCAAAGGTTATACATCGAAACTCCCTGAAACTTGGAATATACATCGGCCAATGCATCTAATGAATTAATGGCTTTCAAAACAAATTCCACCTAAGTGCCATCGTTTTTGCTTTAAAATTAAATATATACTAGGTGTGTTCAAAAAGTATGCGACCTTAATTTGTCGTGCGTAAACAAATGAAGCACGGGAGGCGTTGATTGGTGCACGTATGTAGGCGATCCTAATGCGCACGCATGAATTTTTTCCCACCTGCAGAAGCTGTCATTCGACGGCAGACCGCCAATGAGTGAGGAAGTGTAAGTGAGCGCCGTCGGATTTTCGTTTTTGACAAAATGACGGAAAAACTTGAACAACGCTACTGCATCAAATTTTGTGTAAAGCTTGGCGATTCCCAAGTGGAAACGATCCGCAAGATTCAACAGGCCTTCGGGGACGAAGCAATGAGCACCACACAGATAAAGGAGTGGTACAACCGCTTCAAAGATGGCCGCACATCAGTGGAGAGTGAAGCACGTTCGGGTAGGCCCTCAACATCCCGAAATGAGATCGTCATTGACCAATTGAGGACCCTGGTGATGCAGGATTGTCGAATCACGATCAGAGAACTTGCAGACGAGGTGGGCGTCAGCATTGGATCCGTTCATTCCATTATGAAGGAGGATTTGGGCTTCAGGAGAATCTCAGCGAAGTTCGTACCAAAGCTGCTAACGATTGAGCAGAAGCAACTCCGTTTGGAGATCGCACAGGACATGCTGGAGACTGTGAACAGCGATCCCAGCTTCCTCAACACAGTGATCACTGGCGATGAGTCCTGGGTTTATGAGTACGACCCAGAAACCAAGTTGCAGTAATCACAATGGAAGCATCCAACATCCCCGAGGCCAAAAAAAGCAAGGCAGGTCCGCAGCAATGTCAAAGTCATGCTGACCGTCTTCTTCGACTCCAGTGGTGTGGTTCATCACGAGTACGCACCACACGGCACAACCATCACCAAGGAGTATTACCAAGAGGTTCTGCGTCGCCTTCGTGACGCTGTGCGACGCAAACGGCCGGACCTGTGGGCAGCGGGCAATTGGCAGCTCCATCACGATAACGCACCTGCCCATTCTTCACATTTGATAGAGTTTCTTGGCCAAACACAACACACCTGTGCTTCGTCAGGCTCCCTACTCTCCCGACATGGCTCCGTGTGACTTCTGGCTTTTCTCCAAGCTGAAAATGCCCCTGAAAGGGACCAGATTTCAGTCCAGAGAAGACATCATGCGGAATGCGACGGACCAGCTGCGCGCCATCCCAAAAGAGCCGTTCCAGCGCTGCTTCCGACAGTGGCAGAACCGTTGGGAGAAGTGTGTGGCAGCCCAAGGGGATTACTTTGAAGGAGATTAGTGTAAGTTTGTTGTATCTGGATACGAGTATTTTTTACGAACAAAGGTCGGATACTTTTTGAATACACCTCGTATATATATAGAGAAGGGGAGGGGTAGGGTGGAGGGGGACGGAGGGGGGAGGGGGAAGGGCGACGGAAGGGGATGGCCAGTCAACAATGACGTTGCAGTTCTCATGGTCGGAGAGCAGCACAACAATCGGACATAGTCCTGCATATTCGCAACAGCACGAAGCGGATTTTGGAGACTCACCGATCCTGTGACGTCCTCCAGTACCGGCGTTGCCGGGCGGGGGAAGGGAGACCCGTACATTCCCAACCCGTACATTCGCCCTCTCGACTCAAGCTCACTCGGACAAAAGCCTCGCACAAATTACACCGTGAAGGCCCAATGGTCATGTCTATGCCACAAATCACGGGCGCACTGAATTGAAAATATATAGAACGCTCATACTCCGTGAAAAGTGAAGTCGCCGTGTCGCCATCTTGGTCAGCACGACTCGACCAACTCGCTTCGCCGATCTCGTTTTGTGCGGAAATAAACTGCTCCAATAGGTTACGGAAGGGTTGTGGAAAGACGTTTCACAGCTGTTTCAAAGGCATTTAATTCATATCGCACAAAATCGATACAAAACACGATCGCATAAAAGGTGAAAAAACGTGTGACGTGTGACGGGATGGAACATCACGTGATCGCTCTGAGCGAATCAGTCTGGCGGCAGGAATGGAACATCACGTGATCGCTCTGAGCGAATCAGCGAGCTGCTCTGGAACCGGCTGAGATTAGCGGGTACTTCGCTGAAATGCGCTGAGGTAAATATGAATAAAAAATATGGATCGTCAAATATTTTGAGTTCGGCCATGTTCGTCCCACGCTCAATGACCATGTCTATGTCAAATATCAAGCACGTAAGCCTCTCCGTTTAGGAGTCTATCGGTAACATTACACACACACACACACACACACACACACACACACACACACACACACACACACACACACACACACACACACTGTGTTTTATATATATAGATATATATATATATAGATATATATATATATATATTTATATATATATACATAATACATATTGTTGCGGATCTCCCGAAGCCCGTAGACGTACAGAGGGGGGGTTAAGCCCCTTTTCCCCCTCGGGTCTTCGTGTCCACGAGGCCGAATCACCACTTCCACAGCGAGCGTGAAAAAGGGTATCGGGTCGACGCCGCACATACCTTTGACCCACGCTGCCACGAAAACGGGGACCGGACTTCGCACAAGCCACGCTAATCGAATACGCCTGAGCGGTGTGCGTATCACGTGACTTGTGCCGTTACCTTTTATTGAACCCGATTCGAGCGGTTCTATTCGTACGATGCCAAGCCAATTGTGAAAGGACGGGAACGATCAAATAAGAGGAAGAACACGGTTTATTATTTATGTACAATAATCAGGATAAAGGAAAGGGGACACAGAGCAGATGCTTAATCAATCTTAACTTAAAGCCCAGACAAAGGGCCCTCTCACTCATGCGGGGAAAAAGAAGGAAGGAAGTTCACGCGCCAAACGCGCCTTGCCGTCGGTCGCTCCGGGACAGCTCGCCCGGCGTGGCCCTCTGGTGGTCACGGCACGTATGCAGGGAGCCCAGATAGGAGGATCGTCGGCGGAGGTGGCTCCGGAATGGATCGTCTCCACAAGCGTGATTAATACAGCCACAGAGCGCAGGGCACAGGGCACGGGGAATGTTCGTGTACAATGAGACTATTACAAGCAGTTCAAGCAGTTACAAGCACTCCGACTTGTTCAGGAGCTGGGCGATTCTGATGCGTTCTTGTCTGCTGCGGTTCTCTCTCCGACTTGTCTCTGCTTGTTCGGAGCAAACTCTGGCTCTTGCTGGCTCCGACTCTCACAGGGGCTCCGACTCTGCTGAGGCGGGGGGCCCGGGGCAGGGTTTTATGGCTCCGCCCCAGCCTTACCCGAATGTTCCATGCCCCTCCTCCCATCGCCGTGGTGAGCCACTCCCCTCGAGCACCGATTGGCTGCTCGCGGCTTACCGGCCACTCCCCCTGCAGCTCCTCCCTTCGGCCTTGCCAGACTTGTTCAGGCCGAGCACATGGTATTCCAGCCTAATCGAGGCCTACCCACTGGCCTGCTCAACGCAAAACTAACACAGGAAAGGAGACTACGCTTACATTTACAAAGAGATAACTGAACTACAGCGAGGCTACATGTTGTGGTGTGTCTACCTACGAGGGTGGTTATCCTTTATTCTCAAAACCACAATAATATATATATATATATATATATATTGTTACGGATACGGAGTACGGCTCTTCCCCCTTAGCAAGAGGTGGTTAGTCCCTTGTCTTGTTAAGCTGACCGTCTCCGCTCCTGGCACTTGTAACGCTCTCCCGCGGGATGGAACGGATCAGGGTTATGGGTCCAGGGTTTATCCCGAATACCTTTATCCGTACCTCCGCAGAACAGGGAGGCAAGTACCGCTCGAACCCCGGTTTTAGATGTTATAATTGCCGAGCGGTTTTAGCAACCCGAAGTTCGAGTCGTTTGGCAAAGACTAACCCGATCCATATGCGTTGGCCAAATCGTGCCACAGGTGTGCAATGATGGAAACCTCTAAAGCGAACGAACGAGCATGAAGAAGAAGAAGACAAAGTATGCAATGACAGGATTTATTACTATTTACACACAACTAAGCAGAAAGGAAAGGAAAGGAAATGTGATTTACAAGGCAATGGAATTGAAGGAGCAGGAGACATAGTGCAATTATTAACTTAACTATACAGTCTTACTTATAAACCCCAAGACAACATGAAAGACAGATGAACAATTAGACTTACACGAATGGGGAATTGCAGAGTGGATTGGCTGGAGGGAGAGGAAGGTTCAGCTCGGACCGAAGCACGGTCGGGCCGGGAGGGAGCAGCCGCCGCCCTCTTGATCGGTCTCGCACGGCGCGTTCCTTCGCGGCCATGGTCGATACTGCCGTTGAAACCCGAAGCTGCTGTGGCTGAAGCTGCTGCGTGCTGCTGCGTCGCGTGCTCTTTCAGGGATTCCTCCGCCTTATGCGCCGCGTGCTTTCCACCGGTTCATCTGCCTTCTCTCTCTCCCTGTGGGGGCGTCGGCTGCGGGTTATATAGGCCAGACCCTCAAGCCGACGCAAACGTTCTCTCCACGCCCTCTCAAGGCCAAACCCCTCATCCTTGGTTGGTCGGCAAGGGCTCTCCTGGCTCCACCCTTCGATGACGAGGTGGAGACACGCCTTTCTTCCTCGACTCGACCGCGTGCTCATTGGAGGCAAATGCAGCAAACCCAGCAAACCTGTCACTTTGAAGGTGCCATGGGGGCGTCGGAGGGACCTATCTTATTTAATTGATACAACGCAATGAATTTAGTGGACCACAGAGCCGTATACTGACATATATTAAGGACATAACTACCGAGGGGAAATCTATGATTGGCTACTTGTGTGCGATGGATTAACTAGGGGCGACCTCTGATCTTTACAATTGGAGGGTGATATTTACAGGGAATATTTACAACACACAAAAGGGTATATTTTACAACAAATTACACACAGGATTCTCAAATCCTCAACAATATATATATACAGTGCATTCAGAAAGTATTCAGACCCCTTCACTTTTTTCACATTTTGTTATGTTGCAGCCTTATGCTGAAATCGTTTAAATTCATTTTTTCCCTCATCAATCTACACTCAATACCCCATGATGACAAAGAGAAAACAGGATTTTAGGAAGTTTTGCAAATTTATTAAAAAGAAAAAACTTAAATATCACATTGACATAAGATTTCAGACCCTTTGCTATGACACTTGAAATTTAGCTCAGGTGCCTCCCATTTCTCATGATCATCTTTGAGATGTTTCTTCACCTTGATTGGAGTCGACCTTTGGTAAATTCAATTGATTGGACATGATTTGGAAAGGCACACACCTGTCTATATAAGCATAAGGTCTCACAGCTGACAATGCATATCAGAGCAAAAACCAAGCCATGAGGTCGAAGGAACTGCCTGCAGAGCTCAGAGACAGGATTGTGTCGAGGCACAGATCTGGGGAAGCCTACAAAAATATATCTGCTGCATTGAAGGTTCCCAAGACCACAGTGGCCTCCATAATTCTTAAATGGAAGAAGTTTGGAACAACCAGGACTCTTCCGAGACCTGGCGGCCCGGCCAAACTGAGCAATCGGGGGAGAAGGGCCTTGGTAAGAGAGGTGACCAAGAACCCGATGGTCACTTTGGCTGAGTTCCAGAGATCCTGTGTGGAGATGGGAGAAACTTCCAGAAGGACAACCATCACTGCAACCCTCCACCGATCTGGGCTTTATGGCAGAGTGGCCAGACGCAAGCCTCTCCTCAGTGAAAGACACATGAAAGCCCGCTTGGAGTTTGCAAAAAAGCGCCTAAAGGACTCTCAGACTGTGAGAAACAAGATTCTGTGGTCTGATGAAACAAAGATTGAACTGTTTGGCTTCCGTCTGGAACCCCTCAAATTTGACAAAAAAATTAAGAAGAATTGCATCTTAATGCGTTTTCTGTTCTTCTTTTCGGGAGGCGATCTGGGAAATGCGTGGTTTTGTTTTGGCAAGGGCCACCCTCAAATCATTTTCGCATGCAAGCCTGCTCCTTTTCTTTGTTTTAATGTCCACCAGTTTCGAAAACGCATGCTCGCAGAGATACGTTGTAACGAACGGCGTCAGGATCTCAAGGGCAATTTTAGCGATGTGAGGATACCCTTCCATTTGGCTGCATCAAAACGTTGAGAGTGTTGTGCCAAAGAGTTGTTGTTGAGTCTGGCTCTGCTGAAGTTTGATGAGGTCGTCGATGTATTGGTCGTTGACATCTGCCGTTGCAACGTCGAAAGTAAACGGCTGCCGCACCCATGCTGGGTATTGCTCTTGGTCGGGGAAGTAGCCGTCGAATGACTTTCCCAGCTCATCCAAGTGCGTGGCAATCGCTTGCTTCAGCTCCCCCGGTACAGCAGTGCCTCCAACTTCAGACTCATCTTCGATCCCGCTCACGCACTCGTGCAGTAGCGAAAAGTTCGCGAAGTTGTCGTTCTCTGTTCGCCGCCTTCACAACGGTAACTTCTTTCGGAAAGCGCTCAGCTTTTCTTCAGATTCAATGACATTCACTCCACCGCCCTGCATCTGGCAATTGAGATGATTGAGTGCGTCGAAGATGTCAGCCAAGTACGCCAAGGCGAGTATGAACTCTGACTCTTGGAAGTGCGTTGCATGCAATGCTGGTGTTCTCGCAAAAACAGGGCTAATTCTACAAGCAAGGCAAAAACATGGCTCACTACCTTCCCTCGTGATAACCATCGAACGTTAGAGTGGTAGAGAAGGACTTTGAATTCAGAGCCGATTTCATTGCACAGCTCTTTGAAGATTCGATGATTCAGATCACGGCTTCGCATGTAATTCACAGTCTCAACGACGATTTTCAGAACATTGGCCAGTTTTGGAGGCAGGGTTTTTGATGCCAGCACGTGTCTGTGCAGGACGCAGTGCGTGACGATGATGTGTCGTGCATCGGCCTTCACCAGCGCTCCAAAACCGGAGTTGCATCCCAGCATGGCTCGAGCTCAGTCCGAGCAAACTGCAGACACCATGTTCCACGAGAGGCCGTTGCTTCTGAAGAAGTCGTCCAAAAGCTTCTTCACGTCAGCTGCCTTCGTCGTTGTTGTGAGAGGCTTGCAGAACAGAAAGTCTTCCTTGATCTCGTCTCCTTTGACATAACGCACAAATAAGATGAGCTGGCTCTAATTCGAAACGTCGGTGGCCTCGTCGAGTTGAAGGCTGAATTTCGTCGGGCTCGCGACTAAATCTGCAACTACCTGGGCGAGGATGTCGTCGCTCATGTCGTCAATTCTGCATCTGATAGTGTCATTTGAGAGTGGAACGAGAGACAACTTGTTTTCAGCAGCTTTTCCCAACATGATGTTGGCCATCTTCAACGCGGCCGGTTTGATGAGTGTCTCGCCAACGGTGTGCGGTTTGCCCTGCTTTGCGATCAGGTATGCAACTTCATACGACTCTGTGAGGATCGGTTTGTCAATTGGAACGAAGCCGAGAGTGGGCAAGGTAGCACTTGCGTCGAATCGGACTCTCTTCAATTTGAATTCATCCAGCGTTGCGTCTTTGTACTGCCCCTCGCCGTGCAGTTTTTTGAAGTGTTCCCGTAGTTTTGATGGTGCTAGGCTGGAGTTGCTCAACTTGACATTGCATAGCATGTATTGAGGACGCTGACTTCCGTCCCGTTCCGTCAAACTCGTGAACCCGTACCGCACGTAATCCTCCGACCACTTCCTTTTTTTTGCTCGACATACTGCAAAAAAAAGAAGAAAAAAAGTAACAAACTGATCTTAATTGAGTTCGGGCAAATAATTATATGACAAAAATTTAAAAAGGAACATGCTTAAATATAATCAGTACCCCTCTGAAAACTGAGAAATTTTAACGAAGAAAACATAACTTATAGTTACGATGGCGGGATTTATTATCTACTCAACTCTGTCACCTGAAACCCCATTATAATATTACATAGAAAACTGCGAATTGTTAGTTTTGAATTGCGACCAAAGGAGTTGTATCACCTCCACCTAATTTTCTGAGTAATTCAATCATATTTTATAATCACCATCCACTTTTGACTTTAATATAACGTTGAACCCACCCTGCATATCCACAAACATTTCCAACTTACTTTTCAATTAATCAGTAACTCCAAAGTAAGGCGCGACCAATGACGCACGGCACACGGCAAGCTAATCGAGGCTATTCACTGGAATTTCTGAACACCTGCAAAGTCCAAAATCCAGTAAGCAAGTAAGCACTATCAACAGAATAATTAGCAAGTTGCTCATTGATTCAACTTACTACAGTCGGTGTGAAACAACTTAATCACAAACACAATCCTGCCAAATCTCACTCTCTTACTATGTCTCTCCGAAAAGATCGACTGGACAACCCTCCCATCTACTTTCTCAACAATCCTCTCCAAGAAGTTCTGTCACTCAAGCTTTTGGGTCTCACTATCTGCCATGATCTTTCTTGGGAAAACCACATTTCCAAGCTGGCCTCCAAAGCCAGTCGCCGACTGGGCATCCTCCGTCGTGCGAAGTCCTTCCTCGGCACACCTGAGCTCCTCACCACATACAAGGCTTTCATCCGCAGCTCAATGGAATACTGTTCTCCCCTATGGGCTGGTGCTCCTGCCTCACACCTGGCTCGGCTTCACGCTGTTGAATCCAAAGCTTTCAAAATCATTGGAATCTCCCGCGATGAAGCTATCTCTGAGGGCCTTTCACTCACTCACCGCAGGCAGGTAGGTGGTCTTTCTGTCTTCTACCGACTCCTCTCCGGCCTTGCTCCCCCAGCTCTCTCCGTGCTCTGTCCCCCAAATATTCCTACAGGTCGCACAAGATCTGCCAGCAACCCTCTGATGGTTAAACTGCCGAAATCTCGGCTCTCTGCTCACCTTCACTCTTTCATTCCTCTTTTCTCCCGCCTGTGGAACAAACTCCCACACTCCCTTCAATCCCTCTCCTCCCTCCAGGTCTTTAAAACAGCTGTTCACCACCATCTCTTATCTTCCCCCATCCATAACCTTGATCTTTTCTACCCCCACTAATTCACCCCAGATCCACCTTGTTTGAAATTCCAACTTATTTCCTGGAAATCCTGGCAGTGTCCATATGTTTATACCTCTCCCACCCCCCCCCCCTTCACATGCCTCCCCCCCTTCACATGCCTCCCCCCTTCACATGCCTCCCCCCCAAAGCCCTCTCCCTCCCACAGATCTCTCGATGTCTCCATGTCTCTCGGTCCCTGCTCTCAAATGTTGTGTTTGTGTCCTTCCCCCTCTCTCCCCGTCTTGTCTGCCGCTCCCGATGTTATTTGTTTTATGTGTCTGTTTGTCTTTCTGTGTGATTAATTTTCGCTCTTTCACGAGCCTCGATCTTGTATACAAAAAAAAAAAAAAAAAAAAAAAAAAAAAAAAAAAAAAAAAAAAAAAAAAAAAAAAAAAAAAAAAAAAAAAAAAAAAAAAAAAAAAAAAAAAAAAAAAAAAAAAAAAAAAAACAGACCAGAGAAACCATGAATGGGATGGGAATACAATTACAAATAACATTTCCATTCGTTCGTAACATACGTAGCAAAATAATAATAATATTAATAATAAGTGTAATTACACATAGATTCAAAATTGATACAAAACTAAAAAAAATAAAAAAAATTGCAATGCGTTTTGGAGGACCTCTGCCGAACCCCTGAGACTGGCTCACTGAACCCCTGGGGTTCGATCGAACCCAGGTTAAGAACCACGATCTTGCTCCCATATAGCAGATTGGCAGTATGCTCATTGTTAGGTGACCGCCCAGCATCGTTGTACTTCATAGAAAGCGCATTGCAACCATAGTTGCTTGACTTAGAATTACCGGCCTGGCAGGGGTATATTCTGCTGTTAAATGGCACCTTCCCATTGGCACGGCAACCGAACTAGGGGCCACACTCTCTTTAACGACCCCCGTCTATTTAGTATGGTCGAGTGAATGGTTATTGGCTAACACCAAGGCCAATCACAGAGGGACAGCTTCCCCTCTAGCTATGCTTATGCCTATGTCAGGCCAGTTAAGGAAGACATCAAAGAGTTGGTCGGAAACACTTCACTCATTTAACAAGCATATTTATTTCCAATCACAAGCACATAAACATTTATTTATTCACAGCCACATGCAAAAAGAGCACATGTAAAAGATGCAAGAGAAAGTGTCTACCTACCATAACACTTATGCAGCCCACTTAAACGTGGATGTGACGAGAATTATGAGGAGGTAAGGGGAGATCGGGACATGGAACAGCTCCAAGCTCACCGGATGCAAACAATGCGGGCCTGCATTGATCCTAATATGAATAAGGGCAAATGCACATGAAACTGAGAGCAGAAATCCATCAGTGTGATAGGCACAGGTAGTTGAGAGCTGCCAGGTTCAGTGACTGGTACCGAAGAGGACACATGCCAGAAGTAGAAGTTGATATCAACTCATCCTGGGAATTCTTCCAAATAAATTTGCTCTCTCATGCACAGATTTATCCCATCTCGTCTTCAGTTGTCATACCCTTCCTCCTCCACATGGCACATTTAATCTTGCAGTGAGGCAGTTGCCCTGAAACAACTTGCATTCGCCTAATCATTAATAATTTCCCTAATCTAATCATTAGGCCCTAATGGAAGGCGAGTACCACTGAAGGTAATCTCAGTTCCTTTCACAAAGCTCAGAACAAGTGCTTGTCTACCCTCAGGGGAGCCAGGAAACAACATTTCACAACTCTCAAGACTGAACTCTCAAACCTGTCTCCCTCCTTCAAATCCTGGTGGTGTCTGGTCAAATCTGTTCTTGGTGCTTGTTTCCCCTCCACCACCCATCACCTCAAACTGCTACACAGCTGACTCCACACGTGAAAAAGCTGAATGCCTCTACTCTGTGTTTGCTTCAAAATATTGTGTCCCAAACCCATCGCTGTCTGTACCCACCTTACCCAGTCGAACCCAGCTGCTCCTGGACTCTGTATCCTTCTCTCCTGACAATGTGGAGAAGTTTCTGTCAAACCTCGACTCTGATTCTGCAACTGGACCAGATAGCATCAGCCCACGGGTCCTAAAATCCTACTCTGCTGCTCTATCACACCCTCTCTTTGTTCTCTTCACGCTCTATTTTGCTCAAGGTCATCTGCCATCAGCTTGGAAATCAGCCAACATTACCGCTTTACACAAAAAAGGTGCAAAAACAGATCCTTGCAAATACAGACCAATCAGCCTGCTCCCAATCATCAGCAAGGTCATGGAATCCATCGCTTTCCGATATTAAATCCTTCCTCTTCTCCAATGACTTGATCTCTGATCATCAATTTGGATTCAGACCAGGCTATTCTACTCTGGACATGCTGCTTCTGCTGTCTCAACAATGGATGGCGGCCCTCAATGCCAAACAGGAAATCAGAGCCGTCTCCCTTTATGTATCTCGTGCCTTTGATATGGTCTGGCACCCCGCCCTGCTCACCAAATTATCCTCCTATGGTATCCATGGAAATCTCCACGCATGGCTTGCGGACTTCCTCTCCTCGAAGTCAACATGTGGCTCTAAATGGAATTCCCTCATCTCCACTGCCTGTCCAGGTTGGAGTTCTTTAATGCAGTATTCTGGGCCCTGTGCTTTTTCTAATCTTCATTAATGATCTCTCCGACTCTCTGGAAAATTCTCTCTATCTTTTTGTTGATGACTCCACCCTCTGCCGCTCCATCTCTCAACCCTCAGATCGGCAGGCTGCAGCCTCTTCACTGTCTGCCGACTAGGATAAAATCACAAACTAGTCAAACACTTGGAACATGTCTTTCAATCCTGACAAATCTCACACTCTCACTGTCTCTACGGAAAGACCATCTGGAAAACCCTCCCATCTACTTTTTCAACAATCCTCTCGAAGTTGTGACTCAAGCTTTTTGGTCTCGCTATCTGCCAACTGCCATGATCTTTCCTGGGAAAACCACATTTCCAAGCTGGCCTCCAAAGCCATCCTCCGTCATGCGAAGTCCTTTCTTAGCACACCTGAGCTCCTCACCACATACAAGGCTTTCATCCGCAGCTCAATGAAATACTGCTCTCCCCTATGGGCTGGTGCTCCTACCTCACACCTAGCTCGGCTTCACGCTGTAGAACCCAAAGTTTTTAGGATCATTGGTATCTCCTGCGATGAAGCTGATTCTGAGGATATGAAAGGACAAACAGATGGTGTTAAATTACGGGAGGTGAAGGGTTGAAACGTTATTGAGGAATGGAAGCACAAATTGTGAAGATTAAGAACGGCAGAGTACAGGATACTGGATAAATTACGAGATACTTGATGCTAAACCTTGGAGTCCCAGGAAACCCCCACAACGCATATGTATATCAACCCTCTAGTCATCGGGAGGGAATCTAACTGACAAATCTAATCAATGGCATAGCTCATCTGGGAACCTACCTTTCTCTGGTATGCTTGGGGTGAATTGGCAAAACAGCAACAATATATACAGTAATGCACCCACAATGACGTCATTAATAGGAAGGCTGATTCCACACGCTGGCATTTTGATTTTCGTGCAGTTCAGGCCAAACACAATCGCCATGCCCCACCTTTATATTGCTGAAACGTAAACTTTCGGGACCATGCGAGGTAGTGCTTCATTAACTCGATACATTGCCCAAAAAGGGAGGGTTTCTGCAGAACTCTGTTCAGCAGGTCCCTGCTTGTGGGAGAGAATGTGGTCACTGACACTAGCTAGCCTTCATGAGCAAGAGTACTTCTTCATTCTACATCCCATTTGCATATATTTGTCTTCATTAGGACAACCTCTTTTTATGCCTCGGAAACCCGAGAATTTTTTTTTATTTCTGAAGAAAAGTTATTAAAAATTTTTATTTCCGAGAAATAAACCGCTGTATGGAAAAAATTGAAACTTGGCACATTGTCAAGTACCCCCAATACTCCAATAGGTAACAAAAGCATGATAATGACCATCGGTGAAGTGGTATACCAGCCAAAAATGTTTTCATCGAATTCCTTATCCTAAAAATCGAAAATTGCATGCACATGATCTATGACCCATTTTTATTGAAATATTACATTTATGACATCATAGGTCACATGGTTTGGCAGCCATATTGGATTTGACCTAAACCCTTAAAAAAACATCTTCTCCCAAACCATGAAATAGATTGACTCCAAACTTTGTGTGTCATTGACTAGGCATGGTGAATAAAAGATGATCACGAAAACATCATTGGTCACATGGTGTGGCAGTTACATTGGATTGAAGGAAAATATTTAATAATTATATCTCTGAAACCGCTTACCCTATCGATGCGAAACTTTATACAAATGTCATCTCGCACCATTGTTGCATATAGTTTGAATTGATGGGAACCTACCTTTCTCTGATGGGAACCATGGCTGATGATGGGAACCATGCAGGGCACATGGTTTGGCAGGCATCTTGGATTGAAAAATTAACCTTTATCCGATCAACACGAAACTTCACAAACGTGATCGCCTCCCCATAAATATGCGAAGTGTACATTTTAAAGGTCATATGTCATGTGGTGTGGCAGCCATATTAGCTTGAATGCCGATATTTTAAAAAATCCCTTCTCCAAAACCGCTTCACTGATCAATGTGAAACCTGTCCTGCCTGGTGAAAATGTGATACTTGAAAACAGCTGAAGGGATTTAAATCAAACTTATTTATTTTTAGGGCAGTGAACGAGGGCATATACCCGTTGTTACGGGCAGGGACTATGTGGAAGCATATTGGCGACAGTCGCATTGCTCTAGTAACTAGTTGGATATAGTTCAGGAGGCAAAGAGAAGACGTTGGCAATCTTAATAAATTTTTGTTGGCTTATAATTTGTTACTTTGTAAGAGTATCATGTTGGAAGGGAGGAGAGGGTGATTTCTGGACCTTTAATTGTGCACCGATTTCCCTTGGATTTCTACTGTCACTTCATAGTCTCTTGTTGCTCTCATTAGGGATCTGAGGAATTGTGATCAGATGCATTGTTTGTTTTGAATGGGTTTCAGTTATAATTTCCTTTTTTGCAGAGCGCAAACAAAGTTTACAAAACCTACCATGACCGGGCACTCTTGGGATAAGAAAAGACAGCACATGGTCTTGTGCGAAGGATCTTACAACAGATACCGGGTGGACGCCATCAAAGAGGTGTCTATTTCTCTGTGGGTGATGGAGAAACATCTTACATTAACAACTGGCCTTCCTGACTCGCTCGTACGCTCCTGTGTCCTCAAGGACGACTGGTCTGTATTAGTTTGTCATTTTACTTGTTCTTTATTTTCTTTAATTAACCTCAATGCATCGTGTGTACTCAGTGTGTGCGTCAGCGTGTTACTAAACTGATGAAAACACTCCATCAGGCTTTTCCTGTCCCCACCACCCTCTCCCCCCTCAAAAGGTTTCCTGAGATAGACTTATTGTTTCTGTCTCACAATGTTGATGACTCGTGGAAGAGTTTGCACATCTATGTGTGTGCATGTGTCTATTTGTCACATTCCATTCCACCCATTTGTTGGACAGATAGCTTGACTCCTGATTCCACCCAGGATTTATATTTGGGGAAAAAGAATCATACGGTCACCATGTTGGTGCTCGGACAATCGAAGACAAGTCAAAGACCTCTTCAGAGATTTCGTATTCAGGATCGCCATGCCCTCCCTATAAGTTTTCCCTTCATTGTGAAACAGACAGTTAAAAGGATGTTGTTAGGAGTCAACGGACTTGTGAAGATTGGCCTCAGTGATCGAGGCAGCGGTCTTTTAAATTATACACCGCCAAAATAACAATGTAGCATTCTCTCAAGCAGGACTTAAAAGGTCTTCGTCCGAGGTCATTATTTACTTTTTTAACGATGTGTATATCTGCATCAGGAAGAAAATGATTGGTTTTGGGTTGTTTGTTGTCATGTATCTTTTCTGCATATCTTGTGGGATTGTGAGTCAGACAGGTGACCGTGACCGGCCATGACATTCTTTCTCATGGTCACATATATTTTCCGCATATCTCGCTGGATTGTGAGTTAGACAGGCGACCGTGACCAGCCATGACCTGCTCAAGGTCACACATCTTTTCTGCATATCTCGTGGGAGAGCATAGATGGGACAGAGTTGGTACTGGAGGTTGAGGCTTGGGGCGAGGTTATGGGGGTAGAGGAGTTGTGGGGAGGGGAGGGTTCAAAGCTTGGAGTGGGGACGAGATTGATGCCTTAGGGGTTGGAGGGGTAGGGGTGAGTACGTGGGGTTAGGAGGCAGAAGTTGTGGACTTGGGCTTTTGTGGGGGGAGAAGGCTGGGGAGTGGAGGACTTGAAATCGCATTTTGCATTCCATGAAGTTTCCACGGGTCTTTGCACGTTTGTGTATATTCCACACATATTTGAGGTAAGACAAGGACATTACATGTCAATATGCTCTTACGTGAAAAAATAAAATGGTCTACTAATGTTCTTGTAAGTCATGTACAATACAGTAACATGTTTTAATTTCTTTGTCCTGCAAGTAATGTCTGTAAAAGCTCTTCCAAACGTTCAGATGGGCATGTGAAAATGACCACCTCTTGGAATTTATTGTCCGTATGACCTTTGTTTTGACACACTTTGATGTTGGTCAATTTTTCACGGATTGTAGAGGAACTATGAGGATGGTGACTTCGTGTTGCTGAGATATAGACTGCTTATAAGTAATTTGATATTTCCATGAAGGGTTTCTTATGATTACAGTAATTTGGAAATTGAGATTTTCACTGCCTTCAGTTTGAGCCAAATTGAGAGAGTGCATCATGGTATGGTTGCTGGTCGAGCAGGATGGCCTAGATCCGTGGTTCCCAACCTGGGGGCCATGGTGTATTTCTCGGGGGGGGGGCATGGGGTAAGCGAGAGACGCCCCATTTTTATGCCTCCGCCGACAAAGTCCCCGGAGGCATTATGTTTTCGGGTTGTCCGTCCGTTCGTACGTCCGTATGGGCTAAACCTAATTTTTCTCAGCAACAATATGTCCGATTGAGACGAAACTCTCAGGGTGGGAGGGACACCCATGCAGAATGTTTTTATGATAATTATGACGTTATAGATCACGTGGTATGGCAGCCATCTTGGATTAAAAGCAAATTATTAAAAAATTATTTCTCGGAAACAGCTGAATGGAAACATTTTAAACTTTGCACATTGTCAAGTACTCCCAATGGGGAACAAAAGCATGATAATGATATCGTAGGTGAAGTGGTATACCAGCCAAAAATGTTTTAATCGAATTCCTTATTCTAAAAATCGGAAATTGCATGCACATGATCTATGACCCATTTGAATTGAAATATTAAATTTATGACATCATAGATCACATGGTTTGGCAGCCACATTGGATTGAAGGAAAATATTAAATAATTATATCTCTGAAACCGCTCACCCTATCAATGCAAAATTTTACAAATATCATCTAACAGCACTGTTGCATATAGTTTGAAAATGATGATGTGGTTTGGCAGCCATCTTCGATAGAAAAACGAACTTTATCCGATCAACACGAAACTTCACAAACGTGATCCCCTACCCATACATATATGTGTCACGCTACCTGATTCTTGTACCAGATGCTCAAATTATGGATTTCGAGTTATACCTGCAGCATTAAAGTACCAACCCTGCACCTTCATAAAATAGCAGGGTTGGTCAAATTGGGCAATTACAAATTCGTTAAAACAAAAATTTAAATATTCATGTGTTCCCCAAAATGTCAAGTTTTTCAACTTTTCATGCCAGGAAATCTAGAAAATTTCACAAAAAATACCAACCAGTAATTTACAATCAGAATCAATTTCTAGGGTTTAAAGGTTTTTTTCAAGCATGATGTTGGACAAGTAAAGTAAATAAAAGTACCATAACAGTTATTGGCCGAGTGCCAATTATTTTTTTAGCACCTTGCCAATATTCTGTATTTTTCACTTTTTTCCGAGCAAATAAGTTGTGACCAGCACTGATTTTAATTGGAATTTATGGGAAACAAACACACACATGTTTCTTCTACTACTGCTGTATTTATTATGTACAGCATAATCTGCATTGAATCTTCAAGCATAATCTGCATTGCAACTGTACACAAATACTGTAAATCATCGCCCGCCATCTGTACGCTAGTCCAAGCTGTCATGCCAAAATATCAAGGCCTACATGTATAGAATTTTCACACACATGTTTGGTGAAGCCCCATTTACAAGACGTATGTACACTAGGCTTGACTTATCCATGAAGGACAAGAAATGCATGTGGCATCATACTACTTACACTTGAAAACCCCACGGGATATTAAGTTGGCAGCCAGAAGTGTGATTCAAAGGTCAAGTCATTATCTTGTGAGCCTAATTCACAAAGTACATACAAGTACAGCATTGTTCAGTAAACGATATTCTTTGTCCAGTATATGAATAAAATATCATGCACACTGGATGCACAGCACTGAGCAGCATGTACAGGTCTTATCAATTGCACAAACTATGATGACTGTCTCAATCATTATCAGTCACGTATCAGTATTATTCATTATCAGTATCATTAATCATTATCCAAACAAACGTGTAGCGACTAGCGCGCCACCAGGCGACTGTTGCCGCGGAATCGCGGAAAATGACCGTCGAGTCCGAAGCAAAATTCAGGCTTCAACGGTCATAACAGGTAATGCCACTGTCATAGAACGAAAGATCGTATATATTTTTCCGTCGATGGGTGAAATATAAGACGAAACTGTGTCCAATAAAGGTATATTTACGGAAGTTTATTGCTGATAAACGATCAATCCGGAAGCGAAAACGGTGAAACACGCGGCGCCGCCTTTCAACGGCGTTTATACGCAGTAGATGTTTAGCGCATCTGGTACAAGAATCTGGTAGAGTGACACATATGCAGAGTGATGGCATCTACCCATTGTGAGACTAGGCCGAGGCATATTGGCGACACAGTCGCATTGTTCTAGTTTAAAATTGCTTCCGTCTTTATTTATTTACTAGCGAGGTACCCGTGCTACGCACGGGTGGGGAACCGAAAGCAAACAAACAATGCAGAAACGGTGAATGCTAAACCATGGAACCAATAAATTCCACATTCTTGTGGCACTTTCAGTCGCACGTCAGACAGACAGCAGGTGCGTGAAAGACTTAGGTTAAAAAAAAACGGCAAATGGAAAACCATGAACCAATAAATTCTACATTCATGTGCCACCTGTAGTCGAACATCAAGCATGGACAGCAGGTTCATGAAGGACTTCCACGAAAAACGTACCCGTTTGATATAAAACGTATATCGGTAAAAACGTACTTCCAGGAAATGTGGTTCTATACACAGTCAATGGTGAATCTGCATATGGCGATCCGCGAATGTCACGCTTAGAAAGTAGAAACCCTCACGTCATTTTGTCATTCACTTGAACTCAATATCTATATTTTCTTTCCAAACTACATAACTCCAATCACAAATTAAATAGCATTGATATAAAAAATAAACTTTTACCAACACTCGTGACATAAACAAATATTTAAATCCGTGCTGATGCTACACTACATCTGGATATGGAGCAGTTCTGTACAGTTGGAAATTGAAAATCGTAATTGTATTCACTTAATTCCAAACTTAATTCCAATCATAAATTGATACTATAACAAAATACTTTGTTAAATGACGATTGTATCGACATATCAAACCAGCTCATTATCATGTGTTCACTTCTGGATTCGGGTCAGGTTCGTATCGAGTCTATTTTTTTTTTTTTTTTTTTTTTTTTGTATACAAGATCGAGGCTCGTGAAAGAGCGAACATTAATCACACAGAAAGACAAACCGACACATAAAACATATAACATCGGGAGCGGTAGACAAGATGGGGAGAGAGAGGGAAGGACACAAACACAACATTTGAGAGCAGGGACCGAGAGACATGGAGACATGGAGACATGGAGACATCGAGAGATCTGAGAGAGGGCGAGGGCTTTGGGGGGGGGGGGGCATGGGAAGGGGGCGGTGGGAGAGGTATAAAACATATGGACACTGCCAGGACTTCCAGGAAAGAAGTTGGAATTTCAAACAAGGTGGATCTGGGGTGAATTAGCGGGGGTAGAAAAGATCAAGGTTTTGGATGGGGGAAGATAAGAGATGGTGGTGAACAGCTGTTTTAAAGACCTGGAGGGAGGAGTGGGATTGAAGGGAGTGAGGGAGTTTGTTCCAGAGGCGGGAGAAAAGAGGAATGAAAGAGTGAAGGTGAGCAGAGAGCCGAGATTTCGGCAGTTTAACCATCAGAGGGTTGCTGGCAGATCTTGTGCGACCTGTAGGAATATTTGGGGGACAGAGCACAGAGAGAGCTGGGGGTGCAAGGCCGGAGAGGAGTCGGTAGAAGACAGAAAGACCACCTACCTGCCTGCGGTGAGTGAGTGAAAGGCCCTCAGAGATAGCTTCATCGCGGGAGATTCCAATAATTCTGAAAGCTTTGGTTTCAACAGCGTGAATCCGAGCTAGGTGTGAGGCAGGAGCACCGGCCCATAGGGGAGAACAGTATTCCATTGAGCTGCGGATGAAAGCCTTGTATGTGGTGAGGAGCTCAGGTGTGCCGAGGAAGGACTTCGCACGACGGAGGATGCCCAGTCGGCGACTGGCTTTGGAGGCCAGCTTGGAAATATTGTATTGAGGAAATATTGTATTTCTCAATACAAATATTGTATTGAGCCAGATTTCAAGATCATAATTGTATTGAGGAGCTTATGAAACTTCCTACCTACCTTACAACATCTGCTGGGATCCCAAAACGTTCCACAGAAGGTTTGGTGGGGCTAGCCCCAAAACTGAGGGAGTAGTTTGGAGACGGACGGACGGACAGACAGACACTCCTGTTTTATAATATAGATTTACCATCGAGCTTCAGTGTGTCTAGCCAGGCGATAACAGTTTTAATAATACAGCTTTTGTCATCAAATCTTCAACAAACCTTTATTATGAGAACATGGAGAACACAAATGAATAAAATGTACAATTTTTGTTTTTTTACTGTCGTTTTCGTCGTATTGATTGAGTAAATAGGGGATGCAGCCGGACTTTTCATTGTGAGATGTTTTCTAGTTGGTGTACTTTGTGGTTCTCTTGAATTGGTTTATTTGAAGGTCTTTGTGTGAGTGGAGGGGTGCATTGTTACCTTTGCTTTTGGATTTTTTTCCACCTTCTTTTGTTTGTTCCTATTCCGGAATGCTTCTCGACTGCTTTTGGCATAATGATGGAATTTGTAGTTTGTACGACATCACTGTTGTGGCAAAAATCCTTGCTTGCAATACTGTTGTGCATACCATGTTGTATAGATCAGAATCATAGGCATAGTATTGTTACGGACGCGGTTTAGATGTTATTTTGACCGAGTGGTGGTGTATTACCGCGACCTAACAGTTATTCCCCGACTAGACCCCGATTCCACCCAGACGTTGACCAAATCGCGCTATGCTAAATCAATGATGGAAAGGACACAACGACTGGGATAGATGAAACGACGCAAGGGGTACAGTTCTCAAGACCTCCGGAGGAGGATATAATTACAGTGGTGGAGAAAAGGGGTAGATTACAAGGTAGTGAGGTAAAGACACAGAAGAGATAGGCACTTCATTACAGTCTTATCTTAGCCCAGACAGACCACAGACAAATGACAAGGCTGACTTACACAGGGATTGATGGCAGGAAGGGACAGGTAGTTCGATAGCACAAGGTGCACCTTGGCTCGGGGACAGGATCAAGCACGGTCCAAGAGATGCAGGGAGGCCTCACAGCGCTCGGAGGGTACGTCTTGCTTGCTCCAAGCTCAGCGCGCATCTGACGTCACCTCCCTCTTCCTGCGCATGCTCAGCGGGGAGTGACACGCCCTCGGCTGGTTGGCTCCGCCCCAGATGGGACCGGTCCGCCACTTCCATTGGGTGCGGGGGTTACCGGGCTCCGCCCTTGACGAGGAGCTGACAGGGAGCCCCTATTTGGTAACCCCGTCGAGCACATGTTCGATGGCGGCTCGCTGGGAAGGCCTCATGCCCTCCCAACACCCCCTACCAACCAAGCCGGAGTGAGGACGCGCACTCCCTGTGCACGCCGCCGCCGTTGCTGTTGTTGTTGTTGTTGTTGCTGAACCATGAGGAAGAGATGCGGGGAGGTATTGGGAGGTCCTAAACTTCCTAACGGTGCCATACAATCGCATTCTGGTGCAACGAAGGGTCAGAATTAATGGAAACGAGTCCTTAACTGACATAGACTAAGAATAACTAGCAAGATGTCCTATAGTTGTCTTACATGAGATGCGGTGAACCTGGGCACGACATTTAATGGGGGAAATAGGGGGAGGTCGGGTCTACAGAGTGTTGTTTACAGAAAATGGGACTAGGGAATGGGGGATTGGGGATAGTTGGGAAGTATTGAGGAAATAGGGGAATATTTACAAGCGGATATGGATGGATGCAGATCCCATATCCGCAACATTGCACCCTTCTCTACCTCGGGGCGTCCCGACCCGATAAATTTTTACCTACGTTAGTGTGGCACTCAGATGTAGTTCCCTCTACTATTAACTCAACCCTGAGTGCGACAGTTTTACAGATGTTCACAAATGAGTAAATATGTCCCCCTGCGACGTTGCACCCTTCTCCTAACAGAAACACACCCACAGGATAACCGAATCGCGGAAAGCATCTTCAAACTAAACATACAGCCGGTAGGGAGCATCATTTATACAAGACTGATATTTACACTACGATCCAGGACCTGTTCTTTGAGGAACACATGCAGATGTTATGCATAGAGAGAGAGAGCACGCATGCCAGCATCGATACACCAACCCACGAGTGCCCTGTGGCCCTACGGCCTTTAATAATGTGCAGAGCACCCCGTCCAAGCACCAAAAGCACCACCCCATTATGTACAGTCTGCACCATCCGGTGCACCAATAAAGTGTTCATAGTCACCGGTGGTGTCGCAGCCGGCCGATGTTCTGCCGCTGGTCTTGCCTTCATGGAGTGAACTTGGCCTTCTGGCTTCTTTAGAAATAAAGAAAGGCGCCAACCGCGTCCATTTCTAAATTGTGGCCGTCAGGGGGGCCAACTAAAAGTGGTTCACCTGTATGGCATAGGTGCCACGTTGACCCAGCGGTCCATCCACGGGTGGTGCTTGCCCGCAAAAGAACTGCGGTCCATGGTGGGCGGCCACAAAAATTGCGGTCCATATGGTGTATCGATCCAGGCAGCAAGCAGCGGAAGTACAGGCCCACAACTGCGGAGCCAGCACCTCTCTCTCCTCTCTCTCTGCCCCAAAGCCAGATCCTCGGAGGTGGGAGACAAAAGAAGACAAGTGAGTAAGGTGGTAAGGGCGCAAAAGTGCACGCAATTCAAGGTAATGCACACTGGGGGCACATGGGAACCAGGTGAGACAGGTACGTTCCTACCGTACGCCCCCCCCCCACCCCCCACCAGGTAACCTACATTGCCCCTCCCTTACCCCTTACTGTATCCACAAAACACAACACTACCCATAAACATCTACTTTACACATCAACAAACGTCCCTACTGTCTTCCCCGTTCCTCCCATAAACCAAATTCGTCTTCTCTCCCTCCTAACCAATCAAATTTGCCATTTCCAACTCTCATCAAAATTTGCCATCTCCAACTCAACATCAAAATTTGCCATCACCAATTCATCATCAGTCCCTCCTAAGGAGGGAGAGATGGAATCACCCCAATGTCTCATCCACGTCGTGATGCGTCTCACAAATCCACACAGCAATTCTCCTTTCCTGCAACACAGAACAAAGGAACACAGGTGTGGAGTCATCATCACCACCTCAGGTAAGTGGCTGCGTATGGTGCGACAGGTTCATCAATCCTAACTATTTCCTAAATGACTTTAACAACTTTACATTACCCGGGGTCTTTCTCCTGCCAATCCATTGGCCAACTTACACTATGGGTTCTAAAAACCAATTCCCATTGACCAAACTGTGGTGCTTCTCAAGTTGGGGTCTCACTCCCCCGATTCATCACTCGGTGCCCCCGCACAATTTCGGTGGCTGGGTCGTGTGACGCTCCCAGCTGGTCCGCCCACCTGCACACCTCCACCACTGTTGTTGCCTACCGAGCTCACCTGCTCCTCACCCTAACCTAACTAACTGGGGAAGGCCCTCTCGCACTCTCACCCCCTCAGTGCCCTCTCTGGCACGGGCTGCCCGATCCACACCCGGGATCCTCAGGCACCCACTGACACTAACGGCTCCCAGAGCCCACCTGCGGCCTCACCTGGCCGACATCCTCACAGTGGTGGAGTGCCCAAACCAACTACACACACTAACAGGCTACACGCCCAGCCAATTTCACCACACCAATGCACCCATCCACAATACCATTCTGCAACCGCACCACAAATGCCAATATCCAACCACAATTTACCTATACCTTCTAACTATTCTTTAAACTACCCTCCCCGGGTACTCGTGAAAAGGGGTCCACTCTTCCCCCATCCACACCTTCGCACCATGCACACCACTCCGTACCACTTACTCCAACTCTCTCCACACCACTCATTCTCCGCTCCATATATTCCACACACCTGTGCTTGCACACCTGTGCTCTCATACTTGGTGCCGCCTGCACCCTTCTCTCCCCCAAGCGCATTCGCGCTGATCCACAACACTCACTACTCACCATGACACTCATCCGCAATGCTCTCTCATTCATCACTTGTACACTCACACACACCTCGGAGCATTGCCTCACCGATGCCTCATTTGAAGCTGCTCACCAGCACTTCCATTCACACTGCATCATCTACTCTGTCTACTCCCTTCTAAAACTCGCGCTCCTCCGTCTTCCCTTACACTCAGCGCTCCCACGTCATTATCAAACACTAAGCTACTACGTCCCCACTACAGGTATCAGTCACTATCTAAACCTTAACGTTACTTATGTCATCTTCGCTAGATCCCTACACACAATATCCTAACCCACCCGGGCTAGTTTTCACTGCCATAAACCCCATAAACCTAGTGCTCCTTTGCCCCCTTTCATGGGAAGGGTGGCAGGGATGCCACCCTTACCCACCGTCATACGGCGCGAGTGGGACCTTGTGGGACCACCTCGTATGTGAGTCGTTGCCCGCCTGCCGGACCCCGTGCGTCGCCCCTTGCGGGGTCAGCGCGGGGCCGAACCGGCCGGGCCCCCACAGTACATTACCCCCAAGGGGCTCCCGTGCCTCCCCTGTCCCTCTAAAAACTACCCCTGTTGGTGTCGATGCATGGGTCACACTTCCGCAACCCGCTACCCATTCCATACCACCACAACCGTGCTCACTCACACCTCGCACCTCTCCCATCACCGGACCCTCTCGCTCGCACCCTCGTTCCATACCCTCCGGACCAGCCATACACCTCACTCTTGGCCTCTCACGAACATCCGGGTCCATCTCGACCCCCAAGCTTATTTAATCACCTGGCGCATCATACGCACGACCATATTGGTCACCACTTACACCGGGTCCTCTTTCTCTTCGCTTCTCCTCCACCTGCGAATCCCTCATCCGGTTAATGAGCACATCATCACGATCCGAACACAGACTTTGGACCAATTCTTTTACTTCCTCTTTGATCTCTTTCTTATCCCCTCTCCGTCGCTTCTTAATTTCGCTTACCCCTTCTTCCACTTCTTCTAATTTCTGCTTCACCTCTTTTATTTCCCGGTGCGTCTCCTCAAGCTCGTCCTCTGAGGCCACCTTGACCGTTTCTATGTGCGTCCTCACCTGCCGGTCCTTCGTCTCCATTACCTCTGTCACCTCGTCCAACCTCGTTGTCAGTCCCTCACGTACCATCTGACATTGCCTCTGTGTCGCTATCAAGTCATTTTTTATGTCGTTTTGTGTCGCTTTTAACCCTCCTAGTACCGCAGTGTTCCTTTGAACCTGCTCCGTTAGTTCTTTTTGTCCCTCCGTCAGCTGTTCCACTTCCAGCGTCAACTCCTCTATACCACCTTGCAATTTTACAGTCCCCTTTCTCACCTCCTTCTCCATGCGCTCCTTACAGTGCCTCACCTCCTCGCGCACTCCTCCGACCTCCTCACTCACACCTCTTCTGATCTCCTCTCCCATCACTTGCATCTCCTGCCCAGATGCCACCCTCATCTGCTCCGTTTCCTCCCTGTGAGCATCCAATTTAGTTTCTACCCCCATTCTGACCCCCTCTATCTGCTGCCCCATTTTTTTAACTTCCCTTTCCGCTTGGTTCCTCATGTCCCTCAATTTGCCTTCCATACTGTTTTCTAACCCCTCTAACCCCTTTTTCATCCCTTCCATTTGATTCTCTTGAGCGGCCATTCTGTTTTCTACCCCCGTTAACCCCTCCTGTATTTCCCCTAATCTATTGTCTAATCCCTCTATTCTACTCCCTAACCCTCCGATCTGGGCCCCCATGTCATTCCTTAAACCCCCGATCTGGTTTCCCATGTCAGCCCTCAATTTCTCGCTATTGGACCCCATCCTTTGTTCTAACCGTTCCCCCATTTCTCCCATTTTGCCCCCCATTCTGCCCCCCAATCGCTCACTATCAGCCCTCATTTGCTCACTCTGAGCATCCATCCGGTTCCCCATTACCCCCATCATTCTGCTTTCCATTTCTTCGCTATTCTTGTCCATAAGGGCCTTCATTTGTATAAGAAAAAGGTTCACATCCACCAACGGCGCTGCTACGGGCGCGGTCGCCGTAGCCATGTGCGAGGCGCCATTTTGCGCGCCCGTAACCTCGTGCGCGAGGACGCCATTTTGCGAACCTGCCGCCCTCACTGCTTCGCTCTCCTCATGTCCCTCAATTTGGTCCTGGATCGACCCTGCCTCACTCTCCTCTACCGGAACCCAGCCATCTTGATCTCCCATAGCGCGACTTTCAAAATTCGGGTTTTTTTTGTAAAACAAAATCAAATTTCGGTTACTTGTAATTTTGAGCGCGTTAAGCGCGCTTCGGGTCCGTATCTCACTCCCGACACCAATTGTTGCTGTAATAACACAATTGGTGTCCAAAATTTGGGCTAAATAAATTTAGTCCCAGGTTCGAATCCCAACTCCTGACAACCAATTGTTACGGACGCGGTTTAGATGTTATTTTGAACGAGCGGTGGTGTATTACCGCGACCTAACAGTTATTCCCCGACTAGACCCCGATTCCACCCAGACGTTGACCAAATCGCGCTATGCTAAATCAATGATGGAAAGGACACAACGACTGGGATAGATGAAACGACGCAAGGGGTACAGTTCTCAAGACCGGAGGAGGAGGATATAATTACAGTGGTGGAGAAAAGGGGTAGATTACAAGGTAGTGAGGTAAAGACACAGAAGAGATAGGCACTTCATTACAGTCTTATCTTAGCCCAGACAGACCACAGACAAACGGAACAAGGCTGACTTACACAGGGATTGATGGCAAGAAGGGACAGGTAGTTCGATAGCACAAGGTGCACCTTGGCTCGGGGACAGGATCAAGCACGGTCCAAGAGATGCAGGGAGGCCTCACAGCGCTCGGAGGGTACGTCTTGCTTGCTCCAAGCTCAGCGCGCATCTGACGTCACCTCCCTCTTCCTGCGCATGCTCAGCGGGGAGTGACACGCCCTCGGCTGGTTGGCTCCGCCCCAGATGGGACCGGTCCGCCGCTTCCATTGGGTGCGGGGGTTACCGGGCTCCGCCCTTGACGAGGAGCTGACAGGGAGCCCCTATTTGGTAACCCCGTCGAGCACATGTTCGATGGCGGCTCGCTGGGAAGGCCTCATGCCCTCCCAACACCCCCTACCAACCAAGCCAGAGTGAGGACGCGCACTCCCTGTGCACGCCGCCGCCGTTGCTGTTGTTGTTGTTGTTGTTGCTGAACCGTGAGGAAGAGCTGCGGGGAGGTATTGGGAGGTCCTAAACTTCCTAACGGTGCCATACAATCACATTCTGGTGCAACAAAGGGTCAGAATTAATGGAAACGAGTCCTTAACTGACATAGACTAAGAATAACTAGCAAGATGTCCTATAGTTGTCTTACATGAGATGCGGTGAACCTGGGCACGACATTTAATGGGGGAAATAGGGGGAGGTCGGGTCTACAGAGTGTTGTTTACAGAAAATGGGACTAGGGAATGGGGGATTGGGGATAGTTGGGAAGTATTGAGGAAATAGGGGAATATTTACAAGCGGATATGGATGGATGCAAATCCCATATCCGCAACAGTATTATAAACATACAGTTGCAATAAGACACTTTCGAGATAAGACAACTGTAGCAAAGACACATTCTCAGGCGTAACTAGAACGGCACTTGGTAGAGCGCATACCTCCACCAGGCTGAACAGTTCATGTTTTGCATCTCACTGATAGGCTGGATCTGGATACTAGGGGTGGTTCTTAATGACACAATGCAAAAAAAAAAATTGAATTGTTTTACTCCTAACCTTTAAAAAAAATTTTGGTATTGAGGTAAAACTTCTGCATGTGAAATATTTTTTGAATACATCACGTTTTAGGGGTTGCACAGTGACTCATTGTTGCCAGCCACTCATTGTTGCCCGATAAGCGTTGATTTCCTGCAATCGGGAAACCTCTTGCGATGTTCTGTCACAACTTGAAAAAAATACTGGGTTTGCTGGTCACCCTTTGTCAGGAGACGATTGTACTCTTCAATGAGAGCAACTGCATACACCAGAATACAGCTGTGAATTGAATGAATGATCGTTTTAAGGCTATTTCCCCCTGCTAGAGCGGGGGTTAGCCTTGTGGGCCCCATGACCTCGTGGTTCCCTTTTCGAGGCAATTTTTTTTTTCTGACCAGATGCCCGGTGTGTACTCCGATGCTAATCGGAGTACACACCGGGATTATTCATCCCAGCAAGCTGGTACTCAATTTGTCGACCTCGGAAGGATGAAAGAGTGAGTCGACCACCCTGGCGTTAATTCAGCGATCGACCGGGATTCAAATTCAGGATCCTAAGATCCCAAGTCGGCACCCTAACCGCTAAGCCAACACCAGACTTACCAGAGTACAGCTGTACTGTATTCAATTAACATAAAAACTTCAAAATGTGCCGTACATATAGCAAGGTTATAGGTCAACTGTAATTGTCAAAATCACAAGTAGAGCAGTGGAGAATAAATAATCAACTCCAAACATTTATGAGAGCCAAATATGTGAAATTACAAACTCCGTGTGCAACCCCTAAATTTAGTCCAAATGGCTTAAAATTTCACCACAAGGGTTTTTTCATACATACAAAATTTTTTACGTGTTAGGAGCATGATTTTTCTAACTTTCATTTTGACGAACCACCCTACTGGATACGGACATGAACCAAAATCGAATCGGCTTGTTCTTGTTACCTCACCAACTCGTCCACCAAGTTTATTCATAACTCGTCCACAACTTTTTAAAATGTATTATATATCGCCTTTCGCCTGATCTCTTAATGGTGAAGAATCACTTCAAAAATTTAATAATTCCCGTATCCGAATGTCAATTCAGATCTTCACCAAAATCGAGTCGATTAGTCCTTGTCACACACCCAAAATCTCCACCAAGTTTCGTCCGAATCCGTCCACAACTTTTTGAGATATCTTGTTCACAGAGTGAAAACATAACCTCCATCCACGTTCGGTGGCGGAGGTAAAAATGGACACATTGAAGATTAAGTGGACTCTAATTTTTGTTCCAACCAAGCAAATCGATTATTAGCTTTCCAACGGGAACATTTTCATTATTGTATGACAGCAAGAACCGTTAAAGCTTGGTCGTTGTGTTGCTACTTCTTCGTGTAACACACACACACACACACACACACACACACACACACACACACACACACACACACACACACACACACACACACACACAAAGTTTCCTTTTGGTAACAGATGTCTTCCCATCGAATGTTGAAACAGATTATGTTTAGCGAAGTAAAAGACAGCAATTGTTCTTGCAGAAGACCCATATTACGTCATAAGGACTCTAAGCCACATTACATTGTTGCTATCTACAAAAGAACACCGATTGGAGCAAACTAGCTTCTGGCAGATGACAGAGGAAAACCCTGAGATGAAAGAATGAATATTTGATTTGAATATCTTTACCTGAAACGATGATTTGATCTGGACAGAAAAAGATGAAATGCTGAAACATGTAAATGACAACACCAACCACCTGAAATATCTGAAACTGGATGGACTGGTCATTACTGCAGGAAAATATCACACTCAAAACTAGAACGCCACTCAGAGCGCATACTCCCGCCATGGGTCAAGTTGGAATAGTACGATTTCACAAAATTTTGAGGGAGTAGTTTAGTGACAACACAAGACAAGACAACACAAGACAGACTGCACAGATATATATTTAGAATATATAGAAGATAATGTTAAAAAAAAAACAAGGCAATTTCACTTACATTTTGGGATTCCGCGTTCAATTCCATATAAGTGAGTGTATTTTGAGGCATGTGTGACTTCAAATAAAATTGTAAGCCAGGAAAACCGTTCGTTTCATTCCTTATGGATACAACATGTAAAACTGGCCCAAACGCCAAAACAAAACTCGCTCATTTTAAGTCGTACAAGCTAATGCGACCATTTATTCTTCTGGGAAGAATCCCGTGCACATGTTTATCACACTTATAACTCACCTAAGTCTTTATAAGTTCATCAAATACTGACCACGATTGACATTCGCTGAGGTAAATGTTGATGTCTCTTCTTAGGCTAAAAAAAAAAGAAAAAAACGGTTTTAAAGCATTATACGTATCAAACGATACATTTTATGAAATGGGGAAACCTAATACACACTTTGGTGGTTTTAAAATGACAGAATATGTCTTCATTACAAAAAAAAAAAAGAACCTTGAAGACGACGCTGCTAACAAAATACACCGCTCTAACGCATAACCACGAGTTTAAACTACATTTACAACAAATATGAAAACTATTTTCATATCACAATGTTAAATATAGAATACTAGCAGAAGTACCCGGCATTGCCGGGCGGGGGAGGGGGAGGGGAAGGGGGAAGGGGGGGGAAGGGGAGGAGAGAGGGGGAGGGGAGGGTAAGGGTGGAAGGGGGAGGGTAAGGGGGGAAGGGGAGGGGGTAGGGTGTCGGTGGGAGGGGAAGGGGGTAGGGGGGAGGGGGAGGGGGGAGGGGGGGGAGGGGAGGGGGGAGGGGGGGGAGGGGAAGGGGAGGATGGAGAGGGGAGGGGAGGTAACATTACACACACACAAACTGTGTTTTATGTTCAATGGTCTGGCGGCGGGGATGGAACATCACGTGATCGCTCTGAGCGAATCAGCGCGTTGCTCTGCCACCGGCTCAGAATCCGTGTATAATATTCCTCGCTGAAAAAAAATATATGTGAAACATGCTACTATCTATGCTAAATCATGCTAAATCATGCTAAATGCTAATCATGCTAAAATCTATGCTACTTGCTGTGAGTTTATGGCGGCAAGGAACATCACGTGATCGCTCTGAGCGAATCGGCGCGCTGCTCTGCCACCTGCTCAGATTCCGTGTATAATATTCCTCGCTGAAATGCGTTGAGGTAAAAATATGGTAAAAAAATATTATGAAAGAATTTTTTTTAGGTAGGCCATGTTCTTCCCAGGCTCAATGGCCATGTCTATGCCAAATATCAAGCACGTGAGCCTCTCCGTTTAGGAGTCTATCGGTAACATTACACACACACACACACACAAACTGTGTTTTATATATACTAGGGCATGCCCGTACTATATCTATATCTAAAATTATATCCCCCCCCTCTATTTACATGAAATGGTTTGGTCCAAAGCGAACGGCTTGCGAGTACGGTGACAATCCCCCCCCCCCCCCCCCCCCCTCTATTTACATATGAAATGGTTTGGTCCAAAGCGAACGGCTTGCGGAGTTTGGTAAAGAAATCGCCATAGCGTGCACAAACGCGCAGGAAAGCGAAAGAATCGCAAATTAGTTTTAATTAGTTTTAAAACATAGTTTAACGCCAACATAGCGGCAACATAGTTTGCCAACGTGAAATAAATGAATACGCTCTCAAATGTGCCGTCCGAGGCAGAGTCTGTTCGCCACGTTCGGCACACGTGATAACTCGCTGCTCTCTGATTGGTTGAATCGTTTTTTGGACATAGCTCGGTAACTACTTGTCCGATTAATATGAAACCTTGAAAAGGCACATCCTCGGGTCCCCAGCAATATACCTGGCAAGTTTCAAGTATATCGGACCCGTGGTTGTCGAGAAACAGCGGTCACAGACAAACACACAGACATACACACATACACACACACACACACAGAGATTACTGGAATTATAGATAGATAGATATAGAAGATAATGTAAAAAAAAAAAAAATGAGCCCTGTCTTCCATTGGTAAAAAATCCTTCAAAAAATTCCTGGATCCGGAATAATATCCTGAGCTTCACCAAAAACTAATCAATTCTTCCTTATCCCAAGGGCAATCATCCCACCAACTTTCATCCTAATCCGTTCAGAACTTTTCCAGACATCTTGTTCACAAACACACACACACGGACACGATCGAATGCATTACTCACTGGCGGGAGTAATGATCTCCATAGTCATGAGGGGAGCTGTATCAGACTATCATTATAAATATATATATATATATAATATATAATCCGGAGATTAAATCAGACGCGGACGTAGCTTCAGGACGGTCGATCTTTAATTCTCGACAAGCTTTCGACCAACAAAAGTCTTCTTCTTAGTCGTCCCCAAGTTCAGCGGAAGTTGATTCAAATAATCTTTAAATATATATATACACACACATGTTCAAAAAGGAATGCCTCCTGCTCTTTTTCTCTATACATAACAGCTAAATATATTTGAATGAAACAGACCACAGTCTGCGCAATAGTTCTTCCTGCCACTGGGTATGAAGTTTTGTGGTTCTGACATTGGACGTCTCAGTGCTACATTTGTCAAGATGGCAGAGAGCAGTAAGATATCGGTGATGTGAAGTGCTGGAGATGAAAGTTGGGTGCACCATTGGGATCCTGAGAGCAAGAGATGGTCAATGGAGTAATGCCCCAAAGGATCACCAGCCTCGACTTGGGTCCGTTAGATTTTCATCTCTTCCTCAAACTTGAGGAACACCTTCGTGGAGAACATTTTTCTTCCGTTGATGCTAAAGCTTCTGTGAAGCACTGGTTAAGTCAGCAGGATGTTCTATTGTGACGGCATAACTAAATTGATCGGCAGGAATGTGTGGACCGCAGTGGTGTTTATGTTGAGAAATATGCACCATGATGGAATAAAGATCGATCTTTGTATCTGCCTTTGTTTCATTTGAATATTTTTACCTGTTTTAGAGAAAAAGAATAGGTTTTACTTTTCAAAACACCCTCTTGTGTATATGTATCAGACTCTGAACTCAATAAACTCATAAAGTGTGATGGTGGACTTTCTCATATCAAAAGGGCAGCTCAACAACAACTTTGTTGTTTAACAGGGCAGAGACGCAAGTGCTTTGTGGAGACGTGGTTCATGTGGAGCCTCCAGAACCACGCAGTCGATCCTCCACAACAGACTTTGAGATATCGCAAGATTTTGGTTTCCTTGTGCTGTGGCCCGATATCCTCCTGTCTGGCACAACTGTGACGAGGGCTATCCGCTGTCATCGCCGTGCTGTGTTAGGGGAACTTTTCAAGGTAAGAGTGCGATATGCACAGTTCAATTGATGTCCAACCAAATGTTGAGATTATACTCTAAACCGATTTCTTCTTCACTATTGTACAACTGCAGTTTGAGCAGGGTGGAGATGGTGGCAGCTCGGCCATGCTTTTGGGGACCGTTTTGCATGAGGTGTTCCAGAATGCAGCAATTCGTCGGGATTTCTCTCTGACCTCTCTCGGGCAGATCGCACTTGAGACACTATCACGTCCTCAGCACCTCGGGGACATGTGAGGCTCACGTGGCTGTACTCGTATTAGTTGGGTCATGTTGTAGATTACATGGTACCGATAATGATTTCATGGAGAGTGTAGCTGGTATTGCATCATATACAGTGCCTTGAGAAAGTATTCATGCCCCTTGACATTTTCACATTTTGTTGTGTTACTGCCTAAATTTAAGATTGATTCAATTGAGATTTTTTTTGTCATTGATCTGCACATAATATGCCTTAATGTCAAAGTGGATCTTGTTTATTTAGACATTTTTGCAAATCAATTAAAAGCTGAAATGTCAATAAGTATTCACCCCCTTTGCTATGACACTCCAAATTCAGCTCAGGTGCTCTCAATTTCCTTCAATCATCCTTGAGATGTCCAACTTGATTGGAGTCCACCTATGGCCAATTGAATTGTTTGGACATGACGGTATAGCTCATGATCGCTTCTAATGGGTTTTATTGGGGAGGTTTTCAGGTAAGAAAAATAAATCTATTTAATTTCAATATCGGTATTGGTAATTGGCACATGCCAGTTTCGCTATCTCTGTACCAATCGGCCCAGTCCAATATCGGTATCACTATCACGTATCGCTGTTCCGATTAATCGGCATAGGCCGATATCGGTATCACGATTGTGGATCACCGTATCGGTATTTTAAACATACCCCATTCGTATAAAATAACCAATTGCTTTTTAAAAGAGCTGCGAGACAAAAGAAAATGCGATCGCTTGTACCGGCTGAGGGTTAAAAGTTAAAACCTGCTGTACCTTCCTGGTACATCTTGACGTCATGCTTTCCACTGTTCCAGGCGTAGCTGAGTGCATCAACTTTTTATGCCTCCTTTGACGAAGTCGCCGGAGGCATTGTTGTCCACCATCGCACCGCGGAGCGAAAGGGGGACTATGGTTTTCCCGTGCGGGCGTGCGCGCTGCGTGCGTAAGCGAAGGAAAGCATTAGAATTTGGTGTGTGGGTGCAACCCACGTCAAAATCCAAGATGGCCGCTGCCATGTATGTCTGACGCCATGTATGTCTGAACCTTGTGAGCGGAATATCTTGAAAAATAAGCGAAGTACCAACTTCTAATCTGGTGTGTGGATGTATCTAGGCATAAGAAAGAACGCTATTGAAAATTGGGTCGCCACGTCAAAATCCAAGATGGCCGCCACTATATATATATATATGTCTGAACCTTGTGAGTGAAATATCTTGAAAAATAAACGAACTACTAACTTCGAATCTGGTGTGTGGGTGTATCTACGCATAAGGAAGAACGCTATTGAAAATTGGGTCGCCACGTCAAAATCCAAGATGGCCACCTTGCGTCTTCCACTTTGTCAACTCGCATCACTTCACCGAATGAACCTAGGTGTAACCTAGGCGTAACGTAACGTAACGCTTGTTTTCAAGGCGTAACGCTTGTTTTCAAGTTTGTTTTCAAGTTTCAAGTTTACGTCAAGGCGTAACGTAACCTAGGCGTAACGCTTGTTTTCAGGTTGTCCGTGCATCCGTGATAGGTTTTCGTTGCTGGATAACTGGATAACTTGAGAACGGCTGAAGGATCTTAGTCAAACTTGGTTCAGGCATGTATAATGATGTAAATATTAAATGATTAGACATTGTAGTGGGGCAACTTAGCATAACAATTGTGCATTTTGTGAGGAAAGCGCCAAATTTGGCACACTTGTAGACTATCATATTATGAAAAGATCTGGATATTGGGCCATCTGCGCCCAATATCGCATGCGCAAGGTGGCATCAATCAAGGTCATGATTGATGCGCATGCGCAAGATTGGAGGTCTCGTCTCTTCAAAGCTGTCCATGCACGCTCGCTTTCGAAGTTAAGTAACTTTTCTCAATTGTGTTTTTGTCGAAACTGGTCTTGTATGTACCTATTGGGGTGTCTTGAATAGTATTCTTGGCGTTGGTTTTTCATACCTGTGTACAGAATCGTCGGTCTCTCTTATCGCGTATTCTGAGGCCTAAGTGTAGTACTAGGCTACTGTGTCCAACCTTGGCTTAAGGCTTCATTTTTGTCGCAGCGGTTCTCTGATCGCGCTGCAATTATTTTCCGGTCTCTGTTTTTCACGGTCTTTTCATCCCATACTTCCTTGTTTTAAAATCTCAAAAAAAAAAAAAAAACCCAAAAACATTTCCTTCTGTTCTTATTCGTTTATTCGTTCTTATTTGTTCATTCGTTCGTTTTTCGACCACGTTGTTTCGTTTGTGATCACGTTAAAAAATGTCTCATCTGACCCCTGAAGACCTGTATTCTGTCATATTCGATAACACCTTTTTCTTCTTCTTCTATAAAAGGATGCTTTCGACTTGCTCACCAGATCCATTCATTCCAAAAAAAAATTCCATCTCTTATAGTGCATCTTTCATTCATTCCCTAAACTCTCCAGCACTCCATCCTCCCTCCAGCGTCCTCAAACGTATTTTTGACTCGAATGTCTCAAGAAACTCATTTTGCAATAAATGTTCGTTTCCCATTAATCGTACATTTTTCAAAATCCCATCACCCCAAAATCCCATTTCCCATCACCCCTCCCCTCTAAATCTACCCCCTTGCCCATCCCCTCCAAATCATCCCCATCACCCATCTCTTTCAAATCTTCCCCCTTGCCCCTCCCCTCCAAATCATCCCCATCACCCATTCCTTTCAAATCTCCCCCCACACCCCTCCGCTCCGAGACTCTCCCTCGCTCCTCCCCTCCTAGACTCCCCTCTCACCCCTCCCCCTCAAAGCGTCCTCCCCGCTTCTTCCCCCTTCCAACTTTCACCTTCATCTCCCTCAACCTGCTGCCTCGCTCTGCCTCCTCGTCAAATAACACCTCACTGCGCCTCTCCCAATCACCATCAAACCTTTTGTCTGCCCCATTCTTCCCTTTCTCCAAGCTATTCTGTAATCTCTGACACACCTTCAACAGCTCTCCCTACCTCTTCCTCCTCTTCCACATCTTACCCTACCGCTCCCCCCCCCCCCCTGTTCTGTATCCGATGCTCCCCCTCCTCTTCCTTAACAGTATGGACTTCAAACATCCGGGGCCTTCGCTCAAACTTGTCTGATCTCTCCATACAGGTTGCTTCTGTCAAACCAGACGTGATCTGCTTAACAGAAACTTTCCTCCTTCATGATGTCTCTGATTCCTTGGTATCTCTCCCAGGTTACTCCCTCCTCCGGTATGATAGACCTGAGCCTCGTCCTGGAGGTGGGGTTGCTATCTTTATAAAAAACTCTTCCTCACTCGCCCTGCACTGCCCTCTCTCCACCTCACCCCCAGGAATACCTTTGGCTACGGCTTCCCCTTCGCTCCCACCTTTTGTTCATATGTGTGTTGTACCGTCCACCAAACAGTGATGACTCCATCTACATCTCGCTGTCTGAGAATATGGACCAACTTCTATCTACCCATCCCAACTCTCTCTTCCTCATATGTGGTGATTTCAACTGCCACCATGCCAGTTGGCTGGGTGTGGGTACCACTCTCACCAGCCATGGCTCTTCAGCAAAGGACTTCTGTGACTCACTGGAACTGACACAATCTGTCAATTTCCCGACCCGGATTTCAGTCAACGGAGCATCTTCTCTTCTGGACTTGGTTATGACTAACTTCCCTGAAAATGTCTGCTGCTCTTCTTCTGCTCCAATCGGCTCTTCTGATCATGTGCTTGTTAAAGTGGACATCTCTCTGACCATTCTCAGAGAGCCTCCTAAGCGTCGACGAGTCTGGCATTTCACTCAGGCCAACTGGCACGGTCTTCAAGCATCCATCAATCATCTGGACTGGTCTGCCATCTCTACTGCCTCTGACATAAATTCTTCCTGGGAATTCTTCCAAAGCAAACTGCTCTCTCTCATGCACAGATTTATCCCATCTCGTCTTCTGTTGTCTTACCCTTCCTCCCGTCCATGGTACACGGAATCTTGTGGTGAGGCTATTTTTTTTTTTTTTTTTTTTTTTTCTTGTATACAAGATCGAGGCTCGTGAAAGAGCGAACATTAATCACACAGAAAGACAAACAGACACACAAAACAAATAACATCGGGAGCGGTAGACAAGATGGGGAGAGAGGGGGAAGGACACAAACACAACATTTGAGAGCAGGGACCGAGAGACATGGAGACATTGAGAGAACTGTGGGAGGGACTTTGCCCAGAAACGACTTGCTTTCGTTTCCTGGAAAGCAAATCCAACGGAAGGAAATCTCATTTCCTTTCACAAAGCCCGAAACAAGTGTGTGTCCACCCTCAGGAGAGCCAGGAAACAATATCTCTCCGTTCTCAGGACCGAACTCTCTTATCTGTCTCCCTCTTCCAAATCCTGGTGGCGTCTGGTCAAATCTGTTTCTGGTGTTTGTTCCTGAGAACAAACAGGAACCTGAGCAACAAACAGGAACCATCGCCAGCTCGCCTTCATGCTGTTGAAACCAAAGCATTCAGAACATTCAAACATCCCCTCCCTCACCTCAAATGGCCACACGGCTGACTCCGCGCGTGAAAAAGCTGAATGCCTCAACTCTGTGTTTGCCTCTAAATCTTCTGTCCCAAACCCATCCCTCTCTGTACCCACCGTACCCAGTCGTACCCAGCTGCTCCTGGACTCTGTGTCCTTTCCTCCTGACAAGGTGGAAAAGTTTCTGTCAACCCTCAACTCGGATTCTGCAACTGGACCTGACGGCATCAGCCCATGGGTCCTAAAATCCTGTTCTTCCGCTCTTTCACTCCCCCTCTCTGTTCTCTTCACCCTCTCTTTTGCTCAAGGTCATCTTCCATCTGCTTGGAAATCTGCCAACATCACCGCTTTGCACAAAAAAGGTGCAAAAACAGATCCCAGCAACTACAGACCAATCAGCCTTCTCCCAATTATCAGCAAAGTCATGGAATCCATCATTGCTTCAGATATGAAATCTTTCCTCTTCTCCAATGGCTTGATCTCTGATCATCAATTTGGTTTCAGACCTGGACACTCTACTCTGGACATGCTGCTTCTGCTTTCTCAACAATGAATGGAGGTCCTCAATGCCAAACAGGAAATTAGAGCAGTCTCCCTTGACATATCACGTGCCTTCGATACGGTCTGGCACCCCGCTCTGCTCACCAAACTCTCCTCTTTTGGTATCAATGGAAATCTCCACGCATGGCTGGCGGACTTCCTCTCTCGTCGTAGTCAACGTGTGGCCCTGAATGGGTTTCTCTCATCTCCTCTTCCTGTTCAGGCTGGAGTTCCACAAGGCAGTGTTCTGGGCCCTGTGCTTTTTCTGGTCTTCATCAATGATCTCTCTTGACTCTTGAAAATCCTCTGTATCTCTTTGCTGATGACTCTACTCTCTGTCGCTCCATTCTTCATCCCTCAGATCGGCAGTCTGCTGCCTCCTCACTCTCTGTAGACCTGGACAAAATCACAGACTGGGCAAACAAGTGGAACATGTCTTTCAATCCTGACAAATCTCACACTCTTACGATGTCTCTCCGAAAAGACCGACTGGACAACCCTCCCATCCACTTTCTGAATAATCCTCTCCAAGAAGTTCTGTCACTCAAGCTTTTGGGTCTCACTATCTGCCATGATCTTTCCTGGGAAAACCACATTTCCAATCTGGCCTCCAAAGCCAGTCGCCGACTGGGCATCCTCCGTCGTGCAAAGTCCTTCCTTGGCACACCTGAGCTCCTCACCACATACAAGGCTTTCATCCGCAGCTCAATGGAATACTGCTCTCCCCTCTGGGCTGGTGCTCCTGCCTCACACCCAGCTCGCCTTCATGCTGTTGAAACCAAAGCATTCAGAATCATTGGAATCTCCTGCGATGAAGCTAACTCCAAGGGCCTCTCACTCACTCACCGCAGGCAGGTTGGTGGTCTTTCCATTCTCTACCGACTCCTCTCTGGCCTTGCCCCCCCAGCTCTCTTTGGGCTCTGTCCCGCAAATATTCCTCCAGGTCGCACAAGATCTGCCTGCAACCCTCTTATGGTCAAACTGCCAAAATCAAGACTCTCTGCTCACCTTCACTCCTTCATTCCTCTCTTCTCCCGCCTCTGGAACAAACTCCCTCACTCTCTTCAATCCCACTCCACCCTCCAGGTCTTTAAAACTGCTGTTCACCACCATCTCTTATCTTCCCCCATCCAAAACCTTGATCTTTTCTACCCCCGCTAATTTCACCCCAATTCCACTTTTTTGAAATACCAACTTCTGTCCTGGAAGTCCTTGGTGTCCTTGTGTTTTATACTTCTCCCTCCACCCCCCCCCCCTTCCCACGCCTCCTCCCCCCCAAGCCCTCTCCCTTCCACACATCGCCCTGCTCTCAAATGTTGTGTTTGTGTGCTTCCCCTTCTCTCCCCATCTTGTTTTCCGCTCCCTCTTTTTGTGTGTTTTGTTTGTCTGGTTGATTTGTTTGTGAAGTAAATGTTAGCTCTTTCACGAGCCTCGATTCAGTATACAAAAAAAATAAAAAATAAAAAAATCTCAGATTCAGAGATTTGATTTTTGCAAGATTTCGATTCGATTGGGATCGAAGAGAACACCTTCTTCGTCTTCTGTACTGTGAAGTTGCCAGCCCTGAATTCTCTGGCTACATCTGGGTGCTTCATTGGGAGTGCAACCATGTCCCTCAGGTTAACAGGGACCCACCTGGCATAGTGTGTGTGGTCGAAGGCATGGAACCATGGGACCAGTTCCGTCAGGCCATCAAGGTACATCGTGAATGAAGCCTGCCGCAGAGAACGCACATAGATAGACCAGTACCAACATCTCTAGTTCCAGCACAGTTGCCCAGTACTGAAAGTTGGGAATGTCTTCTTCTCTCTGGTGACACCAGTCTTCGAACTCAGGCAGGTCTTCTGCATCATCAGCATATGTCATACAGTGGCGTTCATACGCACGGTGTTGCAGGATGTGCAGTGCCACTGCAGTGATTTGATGAGCTCTTCTTGTGCGGGCGACGTGGGCAGCTCGCAGGAAGGAGTCGGCCGTCCCTGTCGTTGCAATCTCAGCTTGCAAATCTGCAAAATCTGCAAATCTTGCAAAAATCAAATCTCTGAATCTGAGATGGCCCAATATCCAGATCTTTTCATAATATGATAGTCTACTGGTGTGCCAAATTTGGTGCTTTCCTCACAAAATGCACAATTGGTATGCTATATTTAGCTTAGCTGCTGAACTATTGGGGTCAAAGTCTGTAATAGGTCTATAACTTGAGAACGGCTGAAATGATCTAATTCAAACTTGGTACAGGTAAAGATTAGCTGATTAGATTTTGGGTTGCCGAGGTCAAAGGCCAAAGGTCAGTGGTCCTGTCAGGTAAAAATGTGATGACGTGTGAACAGTTGAAGGGATTCAAATTAAAACTTGGCCCAGGTATGTATAATGATGTAAAGATGAACTAATTAAATTTTGGGGTCAAAGGACAGTGGTTATGTCAGGTAAAAATGTGATAACTTGAGAAAATGTGATCAAACTTGGTACAATGAGAGAAATCAAACTTGGTACAAGTATTATAATGATGCAATAATGGGGGCGGAGGCATATCGGTCGACGATAGGACTGTAAACCCCTTTCTTCGATTTGTTGCTGAGATACCGATATTTGTGTGGCCATACCGGCTTGTAGATTTTTTTTTTTTTTTTTTTTTTTTTTTTCATACCGATTAAATTTTTCGGTATACTGGTGTATTCTAATTTCCAATACTGGTGTATTGATATGAAAAATTACACTGATATAACAAATATGTTGCCGGACCCTGGTAAAAATCGAGTAACTGATCACCTCTTCACTCGGGGGAATGTTGCGCTCGGCCCTACAATGGACAGGTGGCAGCTCTCTTTTGAAAAAATATATAATTTGTTCCGGAGATCTTACCATAACGAGAGTGTATTGTTGTCCCTCTGGGTGATTAGGTACAGCTTGGCACTTTCTCAGGAGGATATCACCGAAGATGTTCTCGGTTACCTTCCAACAGTGCATCGCTGGGCAGAAGAGTACCTGCACCCCACACCCATGCCCACGCAGGGATACATGCAGCTTCAAATGTGGGTATCTTTCTCCGAGTGCTCTGTGCAACTGTCACCCTATATTTCCCCTATTTCTCAGCTGTGATGTCTGTTTACCTGCCTCTCATCAACCTCTCCCCTCATACTCACTGTCAAACTGTTCCATTGTCACTACGTCGGTTTCTTTCATGCTGTCTATGTACCTCACCCATTAGCCTTGACCTATGTTAAAAAAAAAATTAAAAAAAGTAGAAGAAGAAGAAGAAACGCTATTTGGCTCGTTGTGTGAATGTGCTTTTGTTTTGAGGTTAGCATTCTCGGAACAAAATGCAAATTGCATCATGAGCCTGCATCACAAAAGATGCTGCCTTGAACGAAACGGGCTATGTATAGTTGGTTCAAATAACAATCGTGCCTGTAAGTGTGTCAAAAGGACAGTTCATTTACTTATTATTTCCCTGTTTGTAAAAGTGCATTTTAATTATTTAATTATCGTTCTTTATTTTTTGTCAATTTCCAACCGGCATATCTACAAGGTGGATGAAGTATTAGAATATCTGGTTTAGTAGGATTTGACTGACTAGACTATGATCATCATTTTTGTACTCCTGTGTGGACATTTTCTTTCTTTTAAACTGATGTTGGTTGAGTGGTTGATTTTTGTATGTTGAATTACTCTGCCTCACAACTTGTTTTTAATTGAATTGCTGAGCACAGTGTTGTTTTCCTTTTTCTCATTGATTGCTTAGTCCGTGTCTGACTGGGGTAAAAATAAATTCGGCATATGTTGTGAACTCGTATAGGTAAGGGAGCTCATGGCTCAAAATCCTGAGAATGTTGGCACGTATGCGCACTCGCGTGCCCGTCCAGTAGAGAGTTCACTGCCGGAAGTAGCCAATATTTTTACTGATTCCCCTTCCCTCCCCAACCCCGGGAGGACCGATCGTAATCCATTAAAACCTTTTAGGAAACTCCATTCACCCAGTGACATGAGACTTCAGATGTGCTTATTCCACAGTCACAAATATGCACTTTTTGTGTCTGAATCAATTTGTCCTTGTCACATGCCAACTGCACATTTATTGTAACTCTCATAACATCATTCGGTAACAGTATTGCATTTATGGTTTGAGCAAATACTTTTGGATTATATTGTGGGATTATAATGATGTTTTTCCTGCGAAGCTTTTGTTTTACTTGTCATTTGCCATGCCTTGTCTTTGCTCTGCTCTTCAGGCCTGGAAAAAAAGACAGTCCTGAAAAATGCAATCTGGCTGTTTGTGATATTACGGATATTGAGGAGAGCATCTGGTCCCCACGGTTTGGCTTGAAGGGCAAGCTCGATGTCACGGCGAAAGTAGCGGTACAGCGTCGTGGAAGAGGGTCGGCACTTCAGGAAAATGGAGCAGCCAGCTGGGAAGCTGTTCTACCCCTAGAGCTAAAGACAGGCCGGGAATCAAACTCCTTGGAGCATCGTGCACAAGTAATGGATATTAGAGTTTATTTTTATTTAAAAAAAGAGATCTCAAGTAATAAATAACAAATTCACTACAACGGCACTCGGTAGAGAGCATACCTCCGCCAGGCTGAATACTTTGTGTTGTATCCCACTGACAGGTCAGATGCGGATCTGACATGAACCAAAATCTAATCGCTTGTTCTTGTCACTTACCCAATTCATCCACCAAGCTTTGTCATAAGTCAACCACAGCTTTTTATAATACTAGCTGAGGTACCCGGCTTCGCCCGGGTTGAATAAGAATAATACAAATATATGATGAAAAGAACATGTATATTTTAGAGCAATATCACAGTACATTTCCTACATGACGTTTTTTCAATTTTCAATTTCTCAAAACCTCTGGGTATACAACATTTCTGGTTTTCTGACATGGTGCCAAGACATAAAGATTGCTTGGTTTTCCAACCTTCGAGCAGCCCACGTACAGCTGGCCATGGGCAAACACTTGTTCTGTGAAGTTCAGGCCTACAACCTTCATTGATTGCCCCTGCGCCCTGTTGATGGACATAGCAAAACATAGCCTGATGGAGAACTGAATCCTCTTGAAGGAGAATGGAAGGTCAGGTGGAATAAGTGGTATCCTTGGAATGAATACTTTCTCTCCTCTGTATTGTCCTGAGAGGATGGTTGCCTCTAGGACATGCGGCATCATTTGCTGGATTGTCAATCGTGTTCCATTACACAGCTTTGGTGGATCAAGATTCCTTAGAAGCATGATTGGTGCTCCCACCTTGAGAATCAACCTGTGTGTTGGGAGTCCTTGAGGCTGACGACTGTTGAGAAACTCAGTTGGGAGGTTTACTGCCTGATCTGCATGTCACTTTGGCAAGAGAAGCATAATTTCTTTCATGACCGGACAGCGAATGTCATTATGTGCGACTTTACGTCACTCCTACGGACGTGAAAACATTTGTTTTCCTTAAAAATATATTTAAAATAAATAAAATAGTACATAAATTAACAATAAAAGAAGCTAAAAAACAATTTAAAATACAATAAAAAGCACATTAAAAATATATAAATATGTACGTACAGTATACTGTACGTACGCGCAACCGCTGATTCTCATTCAAAACAGAGGCGACGTACAGTATTCCTTTACTGTGTCTGTGTCAGCCATGGGTCCGAAGAAGGATAATGCTAGTGTTTCCAAGCGTAATGTGGTTACGATGGACGATAAGGTAAATCTGATTAAAAGGTATGGAAAAGGTGGAAAAGTGTCGGTGATAGCGCATAGACCTTATCGCGAATCGGAACCGCAATGCGTCATGGGATCGGAAAGGGGCAATAGCGCCGCCACAAACTACACCATGGAATTGCAGCTGGACCGGTTTTTTAAACCATTGATATTAAAATAAAAAGTAGCCTATAACCACCGGAATTTTATGCTGATTCCGAATCTGTGTCTAAAACTTTTATCCGATGTGTAGTTCTTGAGTTGTAAGCGGACATCCAGACAGACACACACACAGACACTCCTCCTTTATATATAGAGATGCTACATATCGTTTTTGGCCCTATGGTGAAGGTGAAGAATCACTTAAAAATTCTCCTATTCGGATCTTCACCAAAATCGAATCGATTTGTCCTTATCACATAACCAATGTGTTCACCAAGTTTCATCCATATCTGTCCACAACTTTCTGAGATATCGTGCTATATATCGTTTTTGCCCCATCTCTCAATGATGATCACTCCAAAATAATAAGAATTCAAAAATAATTCTTCAAAATTAACAATAAAAAAAAATCTTGTTCAGATAAACAAACATACAGGGGTGAAAACATAACCTCCATCCACCTTTGGTGACAGAGGTATCAAATGTGGAATTCTGCTCATTTGCAAAGAACCCATCCTTATGGACTGAGAGGTTGATTCCCCGTCTGTGATGTCGATGGTGTATATTATGACTACTTCCAATCCTAGCTCACATCACTTCCAGTAGTTAGTATGAAAATTTATTTTTATTTTTTTTCTTCACGATGTCCAGCTTCTGCTTCGTTGTGTTCTCTTGTAATGTTAATATTAAAATATGTATGGAATCCAGGAATATAAATTTATCTTACCACCGAAAAGCTTTCCTTGAACACCCTGAGTGCATCCACCAGTTTTCGACTTTTTTCAGTGGTTCTTGAGACCCACTCCCACTAGCTGATGCCACACAATATCTTTCATTATGTGTATACGTATATGTAAAAACCATTGTCTCTCTGTGGCTTTCTGTCTTTGTTCCCTAATGCATGACCACATCGTTTAAGTTACAAACTCCAAATTCTGGGTACAAGTGTGTGTGTGTGTGTGTGTGTGTGTGTGTGTGTGTGTGTGTGTGTGTGTGTGTGTGTGTGTGTGTGTGTGTGTGTGTGTGTGTGTGTGTGTGTGTGTGAACGTGTGTGTGTGAACGTGTGTGTGTGAACGTGTGTGTGTGAACGTGTGTGTGTGTGTGTGAGTGTGTGTGTGTGTGTGTGTGTGTGTGTGTGTGTGTGTGAACGTGTGTGTGTGTGAACGTGTGTATGTGTGAACGTGTGTGTGTGTGAACGTGTGTGTGTGTGAACGTGTGTGTGTGTGTAAATTCTCCGTGCAAGTGTGTACCTTGTATCGCCACCTGGTGGTGGTCGCAGAGAGTATTATAATTTCCTTTTTTACATGGGCACCGCTGAGGTTAAATTGCTCTTTGCACAGGTAAATTTGTCCTAGTTCCCATCCCCCCCCCCCCTAAAATGGAGGGGCCTGTCAAAGCCCCCCCCCTCAATATATGTATATCTATATATATATATATATAAAACACAGTTTGTGTGTGTGCGTGTGTGTGTAATGTTACCGATAGACTCCGAAACGGAGAGGCTCACGTGCTTGATATTTGGCATAGACATGGCCATTGAGCCTGGGATGAACATGGCTGAGACCATATTTGACGAGATCCATGTTTTTTATTCATATTTACCTCAGCGCATTTCAGCGAAGTACCCGCTAATCTCAGCCAGTGCGAGCAGCTCGCTGATTCGCTCAGAGCAATCACGTGATGTTCCATCCCGTCACACGTTTGCACGTAATTCAGGGCGAAAAGCCATTGCGTCACCTTTATGCGATCGTGTTTTGTGTCGATTTTGTGCGATATGAATTAAATTTTAATTCATATTTCGTGTTTACGAATTCGAATACGAAGGATTTCCCCTTTCCCCTTTCGATTTCGAATACGAATCGAATACGAGCTTGAGTCGAGAGGGCGAATGTACAGGTCTCCCCTCCCCCACCCCCCTCCACCCTACCCTCTCCCTTTCCCCACTCCCCTTTCCCCTCCTCTCCCCTCCCCTCTCTTCCCCCTCCCTTTCCCCCATGCCCCTCCCTTTCCCCCATGCCCCTCCCTTTCCCCCCTACCCCTTCCTTTCCGCCCTACCCCATCCCCCTCCACCCTCCCCTCCCCTTTCCCCCATGCTCCTCCCTTTCCCCCCTACCCCTTCCTTTCTGCCCTCCCCTCCCCCTCCCCCCTCCCTCTCCCCTCCCCCCCTCTCCTCCCCTCCCCCCTGTTCCCCTCCCCTTCCCCCTTCCCTCCCCTGCCCGGCAATGCCGGGTACTTCTGCTAGTATGTATATATAGATTGTGTGTGTGTGTGTGTGTGTGTGTGTGTGTGTGTGTGTGTGTGTGTGTGTGTGTGTGTGTGTGTGTGTGTGTGTGTGTGTGTGTGTGTGTGTGTGTGTGTGTGTGTGTATATATATATATATACATACACAGTATATCTCACCCCTCTGCCCCCCCCCCCCCCTACCTCCTCAGGCAACACCAGGTACTTCGACTCGTACATTAAATATACATGGAGAACTTACGTCCTACACCACCCTGAACCTCAGGAGCTATTATTGTTTTTGTTTTTTCTGCTTCTTTAATCACTTAAAGTGAGTAGCCAGTAGTACATAGATGTCAAGAAAGATGCCGTGCATGATACTTGCGAAATCCAAATAAAAAATATTCTTTTAAGATTTGCTTGTGAACCGATTCCATGACCCAATATGCAAATTCTGTTCAACTGAGCAGAGGACCCAGCCTCCGGATGGGTGGAGATTGCACATTACTTGCTGAAAAAGTGTAGTCTGAGTATTGCAAGAATACTCTATCGATGTTTGTGTGGTGTGGGTCTAAAGGGTGCAAAGGTCTAAGTGTTTCAAACGGTTTTGAGAGATCTAAAGGGTATTTTCCAATAGTAGTTATGGTATTAATGGGTATAAGGAGTCTAAAGAGGACAAAAGTATGTAAAGGTCTTTTGGCATCTCAAGGGTCTTGAAAGATCTGAAGACTGAAGTGGCCTAAAAGGTATAATGGGTATGTTCCTGCAGGAGTTACAGATTTAAAGAGTTTAAGGAGTCTAAAGAGGGTCTATAAATCTAAAGTTTAAAAGGTCTAAGGGTCAAGGAGTCAAAGCAGTGTAAAGGGTGTATCAAGGGTCTGAAATGGTTTAAAGGGGTCAAAAAGGTTGAAGGGGTATGAAGGTCTAAATGTCTAGAACATACGTTCCTATAGTCCGAAATTGATAGACAGAGACATGGTACAATAATACAAAATTTATATACATACTCGCGTTCAAATACTACTTTATTAATAGATATGCTTACATGGATCGACCTAGTCTTCACCTCAACGAGGGTTCACCGTCTGCCCGTGATTTTCGGTTTTATGTTCGGTATCCACAGTGCCTTCAGAAAGTATTCACAACCCTTGACTTTTTTCACATTTTGTTGTTACAGCCTGAATTTAAACTGGGTTAAATTGAGATTTTTTTTGTCACTCTACACATAATACCCCATAATGTCAAAGAGAATTTTTTTGGGAAAATTTTACAAAATTATTTAAAATGAAAAGCCCCTTGAGTAAATAAGTATTCGTCCCCATTTGCTATGGCACTCCAAATTGAGCCCACATGCATCCAATTTCCTTTGAACATCCTTGATGTCTCTACAACTTGATTGGAATCCACTTGTGGCCAATTGAATTGATTGGAGATGATTTCGAAAAAAACACTTTTCGACGTAAGGTCCCACAGTTGACAGTGCATATAAAATATAAAAAAATAATCACATTTAGAGGCCATTTAGAGGTTGACAGTGCATGTCAGGGCAAAAAACTCCACGATGAAGTCCAAGGAACTGTCTGTTGAACTCCGAGATAGAATTGTGAGGAGGCATAGATAATTAAACAATTTACAATTTAAACAATTATTAAACAATTTCTCGAGTGTTGAAAGTTCCCAAGAGCACAGTGAGCTCCATCATTAGGAAATGTAAAGAATATGGAACTATACACACTCTTCCTAGAGCTGGCTGTCCAACCAAACTGAGCAACCAGGCAGAAGGACCTTGGTTGAGGAGGTGACCAAGAACCCAATGACCACTCTGACAACTAGAGAGTCCCTTGGCTGAGATGGGAGAACCTACCTGAAGGCCAAGTCTCTGCAACCCTTCACAAATCCAGGCTTTATGGGAGAGTGGCCAGATGGAAGCCACTCCAGAGAAAAAGGCACATGACAGCACGCTTGGAGTTTGCAAAAAGGCACGTGAAACACTGATAGCATGAGGCAAAATATTATATGGTCTGATGAGATGAAAATTGGACTCTTTGGCCTGAATGCAAAACGATATGTTTAGTGGAAAACAAGCACAGCTCACCATCCATCTCACACCATCCCTATCGTGAAGCATGGTTGTGGCAGCATCATGCTATGGGGATGCTTTTTAGTGGCAGGGACTGGGAGACTTGTAAGGATAGAGGTAACAATGAATGGAACCAAATACAGATAAATCCTTGAGGAGAACCTGCTTCAGAGTGTAAAGGACCTGAGACTACAGAAAAGATTTATGTTCCAACAGGCCAATGGACCCCATTGCTTCAAAACCAACACTGGAATGGCTTCAGAACAAGAATGTGAAAGTCCTTGAGTGGCCCAGCTAAAGCCCTGACTTGAATCCCATTGAGAATCTGTGCAAAGACTTGAAGGTTGCTGTTCACTGAATATGCACATCCAACTTGACAGAGATTGAGCAATTCTGCAAGGAAGAATGTGAGAAACACCCCAAATCCAGATGTGCAAAGCTGATACAGCCAAACTTAAGAAAATTTTGAAGCTGTAGTTGCTGCCAAAAGCATTTCTACATATTATTGACATGGGGCTGAATACTTATGTAAATTAGATATTTCTGTATTTCATTTTCAATAAATTAATGTGTAAAAAATTCTAAAAACATGTTTTCATTTCAATTGTCATTCTGGTGTATTTTGTGTGGATCAGTGAGAAAAAAAAATCTCAATTTAATCAATTTTATATTCGGGCTGTAACACAACAAAACGTGAAAAAGTCAAGGGGTGTGAATACTTTCTGAAGGCACTATATAGATATCAAGTGACAACAACAACACAACATGCATTTTAAGGCCATTTTCCCTGCTAGAGCGGGGGTTAGCCTTGCGGTCCCCATGACAATCTTCTCCATTTTGCCCTATTTTCTGCATCTCTCCTTGTTAACCCCCTTGCCCGCATTTCTTCTTCCACCATCTTTAGCCAAGTCTTATCTCGGTCTTCCCCGTCGTCTACTTCCTTCTACATTAACTTCCATCACTCTTCTCAACCAGTCACTTTCATCCTTCCTCAATACATGACCAAACCATCTCAACCTGTTCCTCTTCACAGCATCAATCACAGGCAATATTCCCATCACCTTTCGCAATTCATCATTTGTCTTCCTCTCTCTCAACGATACTCCGCACATCCATCGAACCATTCGCATTTCCACCCTTTCCAGCCTTCGTTGCTGCTCTACGTTCATTACCCATGTCTTGCTCCCATAAATCATAACACTTCTCACACATGCAGCATACACCTTTCCCTCAGCTTCAGCGACACTCTCCTCCTCATCAGCACGCCACTCAGTTCCCGAAACTTCTTCCATGCACATCTCACTCGAGCAACCGTTGCCGAGTCTGATCCACCTTCTCCATTCAGCATGTCTCCGAGGTAGCAAAATGTTTTCACACCTTCCAGCTTCACGCCGCCTCCAAGATCCAACTCAACATTTCCTCCATCTGCAGCTCCCTCTGCGCACACCTTACATTTGAATGTAGCTGCCACACTGGTAAATGACCCTCTCAGACCACTACATTTTTGATGAACCCACTCAGCACACATTGTACATTGAATGGAGTTCACTCCGACACCCTTCCTGCACACAGCACACGGCCACTTCCCAGTTCTTTCCACCTCACCACATGCTTTACCACTTGCCATCACCTTTGTCTTTCCGATATTCACCTTCATATATAGATATCAAGTGAATCGGATGAAAATTGACAATTTATGTGACCTTTGACCTTTTGGTCTATCGACCTCAAAACAATAGACATCTCGATTGTGACTACCTCTACCAGGTGGTTAAGTTTTGTGAGGAACGGAGTAAAATTGTGACCTGTAGGCGATTGACATGTGGTACAGACAGGTTGACAGAAAAACAGACCAGACCAACCAATATACTTGTGAATGTTCAATTTCGCAAGTAACAAACAAACGTTTCTCAAATAATGTATATTCACTGGTCTAAACATTGAGCAATGTGCTTGGATGGGACCGTCAATCCGGTCGACCATTCTTGAAAATCACCCTCTAGTCTCGCCTTTTACATTTCCTGATGTAAGTGAAGAACCTCAGTGCTGTCGTGGTTTCGTAACTTGCTGTTTTTGCCGTGCGCTTTGCTGCAGGTTATCCTGTACACGCTGTTGAGCCAAGAGCGTCGTGCTGAGCCGGGCCTTGGCCTCTTACTCTACCTGAAAACTGGAGCCGTGCATGCAGTGCCAGCACAACGTTTGGACCTGCGTGGTGAGGAAACCCTGGGTTTCTCTGTTAAGTGGTTACTTAGCTTCCACGCTCACAATATTTGTTTGAGTGATCAGTGTCCTTCATCACTGCAGGTTTATCCTAGACGCTGTGGTGGCATTTGTGTGCGTTTTGTTGTGCTTATTACGTTTGTCTTTTATGATGCAATCTTTATTTCATAATTGCACTATGTTGTAACGTCATTAGATTCTCATTATGCTGTGCAATTTGTTGAGTTTTTGGATATTTGCACTTTTGTAATTGTGTGTTTTTCATTGTGATATAAGCAATGCTGTGAATATGTGTAAGCATTGTTCCTGATGTGCACCTTGATGTCACAGTATAGTCCCTGTCAGTGATTACATGGTAGTTCAGAGGTAGTGCACTCGCCATTGACCCATCTAATTTGGTTTCAATTCCCAGCCCGACTATGAACTGCCATTCTGGTGCCTTGCAGGTAAACCGTTTTATCAGTAAGTGCACTGTTCTTTGGAAAGGGCATTGAACCACATGCCTCTAATGCAAGGTCCCTGGCTAAAATATTTCCTGCTCCGGTTGAAGGCTGCTTTGACGGCATCCCGGCAAGAGCAGCAACCTGTGCAGGATAAATTTTCAGCTCTGGAAATGTCCACGCCTGGTCCCAAATGCCTTGTTACCCCCACCATCCTCCTCCCTCCCCACCCCACCCCCCCCCCCCCTGTCTACCCAGAGGGATATGGAAGCAGCATCAAACAAGTTCCCCATCACGACATGAAATCCATTTGAAAGCAAAATATTTTTATATTTGACACTAATGTGTCGGAAAGTTTAAGCGCTGCGCCCTTCGTGGTGACAGTATCGCAAGCACCGTTTATGATTTGTTGGTTGCCTTTTTTTATTCCCTCACTGTTGCAGAGCTCATTAAAATCAGAAACAAGATTGCAAATCATCTGGCTACCCCCACGGAGCGATGCCCCGACACTGTGGAAGAGGTCCGCCCAAGTAGCCTCCCACCAATTATTTTGGACCGAGACACCTGCCAGCGCTGCTCTCAACTGCGGAATTGTGCGCTTATGCACAGGTAGGTACTCTGGCCTGTTACAGTTGCAACTTCATTGAACATGTGATATTGAACTTTTATTTTTCTTTTCAGAAGATGACACAGCAGCCAGCTTCATGTTACCATTGAAGGTTGCATAGCATGCTTTGGATATGTAACAAATCATAAATTCATGTCGTGATGGGGAGGCCATGTGCCGCAAGGCTGGCTTGCCTCGAAGGAGGGTTTATTTTGGTCAAATTATATGTAGTATGAATGGAGAAATCCACACTACCATTGAGCTGCCATGCTTTCTTAAAAAAACAAAGTTAAATTGAAGAATAAATTGGGCAATGTGGTGACCTCATATTTTATCCAACGATGACCTACAAGATGGAGGCCTCCAAGTGCGAGTCTGGCGTTTTTTTATCACAACAGCACTAAGCCTTGTTCACATGTTTATCAATGGCAATTCTTTTTTCTTTTTTTCCATCTGTGACCCAGGGCTGTGGAGAAGGGTTGGAGTCCTGAGGAAATGACCGAAGAACAGGTAGTGCTACTTAAACAACAAATCCAGCATTTATCTAAGGCTCATCTGACCTACTTTGCACACTGGTACTTGCTGTGCCTCCTGGAAGGGGAAGCTGCCAGTAGCAAGAACAACCGTAGCGAGCTATGGGCTCTCCCAGCACAGACCAGGTAAGCTTTGTGGCCTATAGCTGTGACCGTTTTTTTGGAGTTGGCCTTTGAACAGATGTTCACATGGCTATGTGTCTGTGTTGGCTGAAACATACCACTTGTGCAGGGAGCTAGCAGGCCGCTGCACGCGTGGCCTAAAGTGCCAAGGTCCAGCCAAGCAGCTAAGTGCTGGAGGACGTGGATTTCATCAGCGCATGAGTCGCCCGAAGCCCACGAGCATGTCTCTTCTCACTTCCGGCGATCGCATTGTGCTGAGCCAGGATGGTGGTGCTGGCACATTGGCTGTTGCTATGGGAACATTGTTGGCAGTGACAGATGAGTTTGTTGATTGTTTGCTGGACAGGTGGGTTCAACAAAGACTTTGCATATATTATTTGGAGAGTGACATCAACAGTTTCGTGACATCTGTGAAGGGCAAACTAAGCGATGGTTTAAAAGTGTGAAACCTAAAAGGCACAGACTGCATATTTTGGGTATAAGCTGTATTCTAGAATTTTATGGGATGGCACGTCGCCCGTCCGTCAGTCCGTAAACACTTGCAACTTCTCCGAAACTGCTGATGGGATTGTGAACAAACATGCTAACGTGATATTTGGTATGTTGCAACTCAAGCTTGTTCACGGCATTAAAAAATCGGGGTCTACTGGGGGGCAAAGTGGGTCTAGATTTAACCCCTGGAAATAGGTATTTGTTTTCTTCTCTGAAACTACACACACAATTTCGATAAAACTTGACCACACCCTTCATCACCCGTGTTGTACCAAAGTTTGTTCTTTGCTCATGGCATTAAAAAGATCGGGCCCTAAGGGGGGGAGGGAGGGTGTTGTCCCCCAAAATAGGTAGGTATTTGCTTTCTTTTCCGAAACTACACACATGATTTCGATGAAACTTGACCACAAACTTCATCTAAATTTTGTTCGCGGCATAAAAAAAAAATCAGGGTTTAAGGGCTCTATGGGGTGGGAGTGGGGGGAGGGTGGGTGGGGTTCCCCAAAATAGGTATTGCCGTATCCCCGGGTTAAGACCACAAGAGGATGAATGTCCAAAACGAGCTTTAACTCCGAGGCGTATACCCAACTTGGCACTATTATCTTTTCGCACGCGCAGGAAGGTTCGAGGCCTTATCTGATCGGAAACATACACAAGGGTTATCCGATCCCCACAGACAGAAAGACGGGACAGCAAAATCCACAACACAAGAAAGGTAAGATTTGGCAAATAATTATTTAATGACAATAAATGCAAATAACAACGAAAGTTGAGGTAAAACTAAAATTCCTAATTGAGACGTCTCCACTCAGACTCGTGTGCAAACGTGGGGAAAACGAAAGTAAAAGAAAGCGCACACGAACCAAAGACCACACGCCCGCGACCAAGCCGGAACAAGGAGGAAATGCGACTACCTCCAATAAGCGCCAGGACAGACAGAGACAGACAGACAGAGACAGACAGACAGACAGAGACAGACAGACAGACAGAGACAGACAGAGACAGACAGACAGAGACAGACAGACAGAGACAGACAGAGACAGACAGACAGAGACAGACAGACAGAGACAGACAGACAGAGACAGACAGACAGAGACAGACAGACAGACAGAGACAGACAGACAGAGACAGACAGACAGAGACAGACAGAGACAGACAGACAGAGACAGACAGACAGAGACAGACAGACAGACAGAGACAGACAGACAGAGACAGACAGACAGAGACAGACAGACAGAGACAGACAGACAGAGACAGACAGACAGAGACAGACAGACACAGACAGACAGACAGACAGACAGACAGAGACAGACAGACAGAGACAGACAGACAGAGACAGACAGACAGAGACAGACAGACAGAGACAGACAGACAGACAGAGACAGACAGAGACAGACAGACAGACACAGAGACAGACAGACACAGAGACAGACAGACACAGAGACACAGACACAGAGACAGACAGACACAGAGACAGACAGACACAGAGACAGACAGACACAGAGACAGACAGACACAGAGACAGACAGACACAGAGACAGACAGACACAGAGACAGACAGACACAGAGACAGACAGACACAGAGACAGACAGACACAGAGACAGACAGACACAGAGACAGACAGACACAGAGACAGACAGACACAGAGACAGACAGACACAGAGACAGACAGACACAGAGACAGACAGACACAGAGACAGACAGACACAGAGACAGACAGACACAGAGACAGACAGACACAGAGACAGACAGACACAGAGACAGACAGACACAGAGACAGACAGACACAGAGACAGACAGACACAGAGACAGACAGACACAGAGACAGACAGACACAGAGACAGACAGACACAGAGACAGACAGACACAGAGACAGACAGACACAGAGACAGACAGACACAGAGACAGACAGACACAGAGACAGACAGACACAGAGACAGACAGACACAGAGACAGACAGACACAGAGACAGACAGACACAGAGACAGACAGACACAGAGACAGACAGACACAGAGACAGACAGACACAGAGACAGACAGACACAGAGACAGACAGACACAGAGACAGACAGACACAGAGACAGACAGACACAGAGACAGACAGACACAGAGACAGACAGACACAGAGACAGACAGACACAGAGACAGACAGACACAGAGACAGACAGACACAGAGACAGACAGACACAGAGACAGACAGACACAGAGACAGACAGACACAGAGACAGACAGACACAGAGACAGACAGACACAGAGACAGACAGACACAGAGACAGACAGACACAGAGACAGACAGACACAGAGACAGACAGACACAGAGACAGACAGACACAGAGACAGACAGACACAGAGACAGACAGACACAGAGACAGACAGACAGACACAGAGACAGACAGACAGACACAGAGACAGACAGACACAGAGACAGACAGACACAGAGACAGACAGACACAGAGACAGACAGACACAGAGACAGACAGACACAGAGACAGACAGACACAGAGACAGACAGACACAGAGACAGACAGACACAGAGACAGACAGACACAGAGACAGACAGACACAGAGACAGACAGACACAGAGACAGACAGACAAAATGACGAGACCACGTTCTCTTTCCTTCAGCTCCCGAATGTTCCACGATGACGTCGCACTCTGTCCAATCACCGAGCTCTACTCTATCATAAAGGCTGGGGCGGGGCCTCCCCGTTATGAGTCGTCGGGTGCAGAGTCCAATATCCCAATATCCGTTCGGGAATATTCGGATGTCGTCGTTCGCCGTGATGCGGGGCATGTGTGCCGATCGGCAAATGTGCTGGGTGTTGGTTAGCCCTGGCGGCGTTGTGAGCGAATGGGTCCATTTACAGTGCGATCTTTGTAGTTATAATGGCGGCCCTTTTTGATGCAATAACAATGAAGGGAAAATCACAGGGGAATTACACACTGGGTTTTATCCTCAGGCCCTGCCTAAATAGCATAGCTCCACCCCTTGTATGGAGACACATAAACGATCTTACCTGGGCAGTCGGCCTGACTTAATTTACATCGAGGTGGGTTCTTCTTCTTCATGACACTCGGAGCATTCTAAACCTACACGTTCTGAACTTCATTAAAGTATTTCATCCATACCCCAAAAACATAACAGTATTTTTCTGTTTGTTTGTTTGAAGTCTGATGATTACGTTAGTATGATTCTACATGCTGCCCTGTCTCCTAGCAACCATTGAAATTGGTTTTAAAATATACTGTGATACTGCATTAAATACCTTTAGTCGGTGTAGTATACTGCTTTATTCTACCAGGTGAGCGTCCAGGGGTATTGCCCCAATTTTTTATTTTAGTGTTCAACATTTATTTGCACTTGCTATAACTGGTGCGTTCATAAAAGTTGTTTGAACAAGATGCATTCATCACGGAATAGCCAACTTTTTTTCTTTTTTTGAACAGGTAAATATAAATGATTTATAAGAAAATATATTTTATTACTACATACATGCCAACATTGGATTCCTAAAAAAAACCCTGAGATTTGCAGTCTGCTCTAACTTCAATTTCGTGCTGGAACCACACAGAAATAATTTGCAAACAGTTGTCATATAAAGGTCATTTGCACACAAAGGTGACTTATCGGTCATGTGGACGATAAATTGTGAGAGGCTGATTTATACGAATAAGTGGCTTTATTATAAAAGTCTGATAAAGGAAGTATCCCAACTACAACTGATGGTTTAAGTCTGATGATGAAAATGTTAACAGTTTTGCGTGTCTGGATTGGATTGTGTTGCCGACTTCCTCACAGTAACACGTACTGCTTACATTTAGTGACGAGTGATGGACTTGGTTTCCATTCTGCTATGTTCTGATGTTTGAAAGTGTTAATCGTAACTGCAATCGATTCACACAGCGTGTTCCTCGTCCCAGAATAGCCAGCATGCAGTGATGGAGCAGCCTGGCCTTTCACGTTTTGCCCAAGATTTGTGTGGTTGTGTGTAAGCAGCTTCGTCGGTGCTGAAGATTATTTAACTGAATGCATCGCTTTGAGGGATCAGGGTAACTTTGGCAGATGTATGAAATGGGGCAGATGTATTAGAACAAGCATTCTGAGTATTGCGCTGCAATACATGTCCCCTACCAAAGTTCAAAGTGCCATAACTTTGTCAAAAAGATCGAATATGCAAATTTATGCACGGTTGATGCTGGTTTTCAAACTTTATCTGAGGTATGCTGAGACACGTGTGTCACGCCTCGCCTCGTTGATAAGCCCGCAAGGTCGCTCTATGGAGCAGCTTGCACGTATTGCACTGTGTGAATTATATAATTACCAACTCACGGTCTGCGGTACTAGTGATTCAAGAGATATCCATTTTTTTTTTTTTCGTTGAATTAACGATATCTGCCAAACCACGTGAGCTATCGCAAATTCCAAAAGGACATTTTATTAGACTGACATGCTGAACAGATCTGTGAAGTTTCCCCTCGATTGGATCAAAAATGAGGGAGGAGCTCGGTTTTAAAGGTTCATGCTTAAAAACGTCATAACTCTGAAACCATGTGACGCATGACGTCATGCTCACTGACTTTTTTGTTCGTCATGGGTATGCGATTCTGCCTGCGAAGTTTGGGCTCGATCTGTTCAGCCGTTGCAGAGAAAAAGGGGAAAAATTATATGGCGGCCGAACCACGTGACCTGTGACGTCATAATTACCATTAAAATATTCTACAGACCGAGTCCCTCCTACGGTGAAAATTTGATCTCAATCGGTCCTATTATTGCAGAGAAAATCTTTTTTAAAGGAAATTAAAACTTAAAATGGCACTGAGTTAAGGATCATCAGAATTATCAGAATTCCCAAAGTTAAAAGTGCCATAACTTTGTCAAAAATGATCGAAACGTCGTGAAGTTCGAACTTGATCTGTAACTTATCATGAGGAAACCATGTGCCAAGTTTGAAATCATTAGCATTAAGAGTTTAGAAAAAAAAAGTCCGGAAAACTGTTCTTTGCGTGACGGACGGACGGACGGACGGACTGACGGACGGACTGACGGACGGACTGACTGACTGACTGACTGACTGACGGACTGACAGATGGAGGGACGGCGTGCAGACCTATAGTCCCCTCCGGTGTACACCGGTAGGGGACTAATAAATGATCTGTTGCTGGAATCAGAATCTGTCCAATGTGGGTCCATTGCTCATCTACCCATCATCACTACAATCATCACTACAACATATCATCCTGTGGCAACAGCGAGTATCCAATGAAGTCCTTGTGAAGTTTATCCGTGTCTGCAGCTGGTACAACATCAGTAAACTGGTCACAAACGCTCTTGATGTACTTGGCGATCAAGCAACCTTTTGGATTGATTACTGCTGTAATCTTTATAACCCTCCCAACTTGCGTGCGGAGCATTGATGGACAGCAATCTTCAAGTCATGCCACAGATTTTCGATTGTATTTAGGTCGGGGCTCTGACTGGGCCACTCAAGGACATTTATCTTTTTGTTCCTTATCCGTGACAGTGTATCTTTATCTGTGTGCTTCGAGTCGTTGTCATGCTGAAAGGTGAACTTGCATCCCAATTTCAGTTTTCTTGCAGAGGGCAGCAGGTGTTCCTCCAGGTTTTTTTCTGTATTTTGCTCCATCCATTTTCCCTTCTATCCTGACAAGTGCCCCAGTCCCTGCTGATGAGAAACATCCCCATAACATGATGCTGCCACCACCATGTTTCACAGTAGGGATGGTGTTTGGGTGATGTGCTGTGTTGGGTTTACGCCAAATGTAACGTTTTACATTTAGGCCAAAAAGTTCCATCTTGGTTACATCAGACCACGGGGTGTAAGTGATTGTGATTGAGGTTGAGGGGTGTAATTTCTCTATGTAAATGTGTACTGTGTAGCACCATCTCGTGGTGGTGGCAGAGTGTATTACATAATTTCCTCTTTTACTTGAGAAGTGCTGTGGTTAAAAAGCACTCTCGGCACGGGTAGATTTGTTCCACCCCCCCCCCCTTCTCCCCTCGGCCCTCTTCTCTCCCTCCCTCCCTCTTTTCTCCCCCTCCTCTCTCCCCACCCCTCTTCACTCCTACCCTCTACCCCTCCCCCTCTCCTCCTTTCGCTCTCCCCTCCCCCTTCTCCCCCACTCCTCTCATCCCTTTAACCCCACCATTCCCCCTCTTCTTTCCACACTGGGCGATGCCAGTTACTTCAGCTAGTTTCTTTATAAATGAGCAATGTTTTGTCCAATGAGATGAAAAAGTACGAAAATATTTGGCCTTTTTTGCTACAGACGTCATTGTTGGTTCAATGTGAGATGGCAATCGCACATGGCGCTGGTTGATGGTATGGGCATGTGCGATTAACTTCGGCCCGTAAATTTAATAGGCTTGCTCGGAATTGGCTTTTGGCAAACCTATGATATAAATTACTCACCAAGTTAAACATTTATTCGTATTTGGTAAATGACAGCTTCGACCATACTACACATTGCACTGATTGTTGCAGAGATATTGCTCGGTATGGACCCGGCACTACATTTTGCCTTGATCTGGATGACAATGGAAACTCCATGAACTCCCATCTATCCAGCCTATCCCATCTCATGGCAGATACGCAGTCAAGGTATGCTGCAAATGCCTCCACATGTACCTGAAACGGTTTGATCATCGCAGGGTAATTTGGTCTTAGACCTAGATTCTTTATTTACATTTGACTTGTTACTACTGAACTACTACTGTTACTACTTGATCCTTTTTATTTTGAAATGTTTATGAATGAGCGAAACTGCTCGTAAAACATTCATGAACACTAATCAAACGACTGTGACATTAGTGGGATATACGAGCGATCTTTGAAGTGAACAAGTCAAAAATGTTTATTATATCTTAGTACACCAACTGTGTAATAGAACGTTTTTTTTTTATCTCAGAAAATCATTCTAATGAGAAAACAGCATGTTACCACCCAGATGTTAAACATGTTTTGGGATGTTTAACATCCACAACCTAATTACAGAAGAGCCAGCAAGCTTTGCTGCAATCCGAGGGGCTGCATGCTCCAAAATGCGGTCCTCCCTGCTGGCAATGTACCGGAAGCGGTTTTGGTTTGATTTGATTTCACAGGGGAATAAATCCATTGCAGAAAAGTTGACATGAGTGAGGTCCCAACTGAGCTAACCTGCCATCCTTCAGCCACGGAGGTCTCCCATTCAAGCACATTTCTGGCTCGACTCCGATTGGCTTCTGAGACGTGATGGGACCAAGCACATTCAAAGCAATTTGTTCAATTGGATTCCACTGGAAATCAATGAACCAGTCAGTTGATGGTAAACTACATTATTACCAAACGACTGACCATTTGAAGCATCATTTTGTCTCAATTTGTTTTGTCTTGTGAGCATTACGTTGCCTGTGACACTATGGTGGTTGTAATGGATTACCCTTATGATGTGCTGGGCCATGTACTCACGAAATCACTCCCCAGCATGTGATTCTGTTTAAAGCGGATCTTGCACATTGTGCAGCCAGTTTGCTATGAGCCAAACCTGTTCGCATTTGCCATCTTCTTCACAGACCAATTAAGCTCGAAATTCGTGCGAATACCAGTCACACCGTGGTGAAAATCTTGGGTGATTAGAGGATCATTGAGTATTTATGGAATAGTCGTACGAGGAGGTTGGAAGTGGAGCTGTGAATATGCCCAACGGTGACTCGTTTGACTTGCGAGATACCTTCTCCACACTAATGAAGCAAAGTGACAGCTTGCTCCAAGCGTTCATTTGAATGTTTTGAACCTCCAACTTGCTGTTTGTTCTCTTAAGTAGTTTGTGAATTAAACTTTTGTGGTCCTCGCTACAAATTATAAAATCTACATTGAAATGGGATCATTGCTGTCGCATAACCACGACAGATCTCCATGCATGGTAACTAAAGCTGTTTGTTTTGTTGGTTTGGAGGGGAGAGGAGGGCTGAGTTTATATTATATTTTAAAATGTCTAGTTCTGGGGTTCTTAACCTGGGGTATCCATACCCCTTGGGGGTATGGGGACCAAAATCTGGGGGTATGGGACTCGTAATAAATTATAATAATAAATTGTAATAAATTCAATGAAATATCAACTTTAAATATATAATATGTTACCAATTTTAATTTTAAAAAAATAGGCAATTAAAGTAAAAACACCCCTCAGAATGCACCACAGAGCACCTCGAAATCCAAAACATTCTCGGGGGACATGCTCCCAGTCCGCCCTAGCTATGCGCACCTTTGGTGCACCTTGGTCAGTCAACAGGCTGGCGAAGGGGGTATGGGGACATCGTGGGCAATCCGTTGGGGGTCTTGACAGTTGGGGTCCGTTGGGGGTCTTGACAGGGAAAAAGGTTAAGAACCCCTGGACTCTAGTTCAATCTGTTGAGTTGATCTTTCTACACAATTGTCTCCCCAGTCGTCGCCTACGAGAGCTAATTGTGGATTTCTCTCTTCCGCACTTCGTGGAGCGGCTTCTCGACGTGCTTCCACGAGGAGCCAAGGACTCGGTCGCCAAAATTCTGCAAGGTACTCGGGCACCACTCTCGTCACTTCCCTCAAGCCTTCACTTCCTGTCATCAAACACCGTCGCCCTGTCATGTTTTTGTTTGCTTTGGGGAGGTAAATATTGACATTTCACTCACAGGGTAGGAGCAAAACCACCCCCTGCCATCTTGGAGTAAGCAAATTAAAGACATCACTACATCATTACGTAAAAATGTGTAGCAAACAGGAAGTTCAGTGTGTGTAAACATTTTGGGATTGTTGTAGAGTTGCGATCAAGTATAGATCGGCTGTAGTGTTTCGAGGAGAAGAGCGCTCGGAGATTACAAAATCTTCCCAGCAAGTTGGATCGAGGCTGGAAGGGTGGTATAGAGGTACACACACTCATCTATAAGCTGTTTAGCTTGGGTACGAATCCCAGCCGAGCTATACTATAGCTAGCTATATGGTGTTTCGCAGGCAGGGTGATTCATCAATGTGTGTGCCGTCCCTCGGATTATTGTTAAACTGGGCGTCAAGTCTGCCGGCTTTAGGGTGCCTTCACATACACGGATTATTCTTACGAGTCCTTACGGATCGCCAACTCGTAGTCAATCGCAAGCATCCGTAAATAACGGAAGATGATTTTTGACATGTCAAAAGTTGTTGCGAGTTGTGACGAGTTATCTACGGATACCAGCGAGTTATTTACGGATGCTTGCGATTGACTACGAGTTGGCGATCCGTAAGGACTCGTAAGAATAATCCGTGTATGTGAAGGTTGCATTAGTTAGTGGACATTAAAGCTCCCACGGTGCCCTTCTCAAAGAGTAGGCGAGCTATCGCCAACAACCTGCCCAAATTCCTGTACTGACTTCCTGTGTCAGTGGCAACCCTATCCAAAGAAACTTCTACGGCAGAACTTACAATGTTTAAAGCATGGTACATGAATTGATCTGATGTTGTATAGCCTGCACAGTTCTCTCGAACAGGCCTGCAGCATGAAGGCAGCCATGAGCCAAGGGCAGCGCTACGGATTGATGACCTGAGTGTCTCAAACTAATCAAGATGGTACTAGCTATACCAGGTGGGCAGTGGTTTAGAAGGCTGGGTAGTTTGATTGTGGGATTAACTGGGGGAGAGCTGTTGAGGTGGTGGAGATGATACAGAGAAGGAGGTTGGAAGTATTGTGTGCACAGGAGACCAGATGGAAGGGGGACAGGGCGAAGTGCTGGTGGGAGGATACAAGTTGTTGCATGTGGGTAGGGATGAAAGAAGTAATGGCATAGGAATAATAGTGTCGGAGGAGATCAGTAAGCAGGTGGTCAGGGTAAAAAGATGGGAGGTCGGATAGTTATGGCATGAGTGGTGATACAGAGGCAAATGATGTGTGTTATGTCGGTAGATGGGCCACAAACTGGAAGGTCTAGGACAGAGAAGCAGGAATACAGGGACGCACTGGAGAGGATGATGGGAATGGTTGAGATGGAGATGCTGCTGTGCATTGCGGGGAACTTTAATGCGCATGTGGGAGTAGCAGAGCTGGGTGAAGAGGAATGCGTTGGGAAATTTGGTTGGGGAATGATGAATATAGAGGTTCAAGAGCTGGTAGAGCTAGTGGCGAGGAATGAGATGGCCAAAGCTGGTTCATTCTTTCAAAAGTGTGAAAACCACAAGATTACCTATAGGAGTGGACAGCACAGAACAGAACTGGATTTGGTGGTGGTGAGGAAGCGACAGTTATGGAGGGTTAAGGATGCAAGGCAGTGGCGGGAGAGCATGTTACCACCCAGCACAAGCCTGTGGTGTTTGGTGAGGAAGCAGAAAAGGAGGAAGGTTAAGAGCAGAAGTCGGAAGGTTATTATATTAGGTGGGGGAAGTATCGGAGAAACATGGCCGTTGAGTTCAAGGAGAGCGTGTGGGCCAGGTCAGAACAACTTAGCAAAGAAGCGGAAGCTTTGGAGAAGGAGTGGAAGAATTAGAGAGGCATGTATTCAGGGGAATTGCAGAAGTGTTGTGTAGAAGGGCATCAGGAAGGGTGCCTCATCAAGGGATAGAAACCAGGTTATGGTGGACGGAGGAAGTAGCAAAGGCAGTTGGGTGAAAAGGAGGTTTGGAAGAGGATAGAGAAGTTCAAGGATAAAGGGAAGCAGCTGGATGCGGGGTTGCTGCACCTGTATGGGCAGAAGAAGGCAGCAAGGAGAACTGTGGATAAGGTGAGGGACCATATGGAAGATGAGGTGTACAACAAGATGAAAGGATGGTGGAAGGAATATTATCTATAAATTGGCTCGTGACAGGGATGAGGATAGCAAGGACATGAAATGGGAGATAGGCGGGGGGTGATTAAGGATGGTGGAGGGCCGTTAGTGACAGAGAGGGGCGCATTATTGAAGGTGTGGGGAGGATATTTCAAAGAGCTTTTGAACCGGTAAGGAAGCAAAGGCGAGCTGGAACTACCGAGTTGTGTGGAGGGGAAAGTGGAGTTGGTGGAGATCACGGAAGAGGAAGTGCAGACGACATTGAAGACTATGAAAAAGGGAAGGGCGCCAGGCATTGATGAGGTGTGTACAGAGATGATAATTGCAGCAGGAGACGTCGGAGTCAGGTGGACGAAGAGGTTGTTGAATGCATATATGGGTCCATTCCGGAGGAATGGAGGACAGGGTTAATTGTGCCGATATGGAAGGGGAAGGGAAATGTTTAAGATCCGGGGGAAGTACAGGGACAATACAATCCTTAGTCATGTCATGAAGGTGCTGGAGAGGGTTCTGGATGGGAGGATAAGGAGGAGTGTGGAGAAGGAGATCGGAAGAGAGCAGCAGGGGATTAGAAAGGGTAGAGTTACGACGGATGGGATGTTCACGATGAGATAGCTGGTTGAGTGAGAACAGGTTGGAGGTGCAAAGTGAAATGGCATTGGGATTTGTGGATCTGGGGAAGGCCTACTCCACTGTCCCGAGAGAGATGGTGATGGCGACACTCCAGATCGATGGGAGAGCCGGAAGCAGAAGTTAGGTTGGTGGAAGGGATGTACAAGGAAACGAAGGGAAGAGTTTTGTTTGGTCCTGGGGTGTTGGAGGAGTTCAATCTGAACATCGGTTTGATGCAGGCAAGCACTCTCAGCCCGCTCCTGTTTATCATGGTGATGGAGGAAGCAGGAAGGTGAACATGAAAGATTTTCTGGGGAGGATATTGTATGTTGACAATCTGGCTGTTTTGGTGGAGAGTGGGTGGGAGATGCAGGAAGTACTGGGGGAGTGGAAGGAGGCATTTGAGAAACTGGCAGAAAATGAGTGTGGAGAAGACAGAGATGTGGGTGGGGCAGCAGAGAAAATAAATGAATATCAGGTTAGAGGGGAATGAGATCAGACGTGGAAATAGGTTTGAGTATCTGGGTGGAACAGTGACCGGGGATAGTAAGTCAGAGGCAGAGGTGCGGAGGAGGATTCAGGTGGGTACGAATGCATGGAGGAGGGCGGAGGGTGTAATGGCAGACAGAAGGATTTCAAGGAGATTGAAAGGAAAGGTTCTGATTTCTGATAGCGTGCGTAATTCCGGCCTACATTTAAGGTCTGGAGACCGTGGCACTGACGGAGAGGCAACAACAGATGCTGCAGGATTGCGAGAACAACTGGATCAGGAGGATTGCAGGTGTGAAGAGGGGGATAGAAGGAGAATGGATGAGCTTGATGGGGAGATTGGAGAAATGCCGGCTCAGAGGGGCTGGACATTTGGTGCAGATGGGGGAAGAGAGAATGGCAAAGAGAGCGGATAGGTTGAGGGAACAAGGTAGGATGAAAAGAGGTAGACCGTGGCTGAGATGGGAGGATTGTGTGTAGAGGGATATAAGTAAGGTGGGGGTGGTTGGAGAGTGGAGAGAGTTGGCTGAGGACAGAAGGGAGTGGAGGTGTATTGCGGACAAGGCAGGGTAGGAGCTTGGTGCCATCGGGACTCACTCCTTATAAAGGGAAAGGGAGGAGAACAACCTTTTCAGGGTTCGGGTCAGGCTTTGCCGAGTTTTTTTTTTTTTTCTCCTCCTCTCCCCTCCCTGTATCTCCCCTCCCCTCTCCCCTCCCTGTTTCTTGTGTATCGGACAATGAGGGCATATAAGTGTCTGGAGACTTGAATTATTTACACATCCTTCTGCCGTCCTTTTAGGTTTGAATAGGCCACAAAGACAGGCGATGAAACGCGTTCTGCTCTCGAAGGACTACACCCTTGTTGTGGGAATGCCTGGCACCGGGAAAACCACCACGATCTGCTCGCTGGTGCGGGCATCGCTCGGTGCACCCGTCGATTGCATTGCACTGTTTGCCACTGCCGACATTGTATGCTTTCTTTATTTTGCCGTACTAGGTACGAATCCTTCATGCGTGTGGCTTCTCGGTTCTACTGGCAAGCTTCACGCACTCTGCCGTCGACAATGTTTTGCTCAAGTTGACACGCTTTCAAGTGCCGTTCCTTCGGCTCGGCCGCGCAGAAAAAGTGCATGAGGTTTTGCGCTCCAAGACCGAGGAGGAATTGTGCCGTGCACGTTCTATTTCCACTCTTTCTCAGCTCACACAATTGTACAATGAGCAGGTTGGTTGTGCATATTTGTGTTTTGCCTCCAGCTTGTCTGGTGTCCATCGATATGCTTTACCTTTTACCTCCGCCACCAAAGGTGGATGGAGGTTATGTTTTCACCCCTGTTTGTCTCTTTGTTTGTGAACAAGATATCTCAAAAAGTTGTGGACAGATTTGTATGAAATTTGGCAGGGATGTAGCATATGTGACAACGACGAAATGATTAGATTTTGGTGAAGATCTGGATTCGGATCCGACTACTAGAAATTTTAAGTGATTCTTCACCATTGGGAGACGCCAGGGGGGTTGACTCAGCCTGTCATCCTTCCGAGGTCGGCTAATTGAGTACCAGTTCACTGGTAAATTCCCTGCTTGTCGTTAAAGGCGGCAAAAAGGGTTGGCGTCAGGAAGGGCATCCGGCCGTAAAACATTGCTTCAAAAAGGGGACCGAAAAACAACAACTACCACGGTTTCCGAAAAAGGCCAACCCCCGCTTGCGGGGAAAAATGGCCTCTAAAGGTGGTTTTTTTTTTTTTTTTTTCTTCTTCACCATTGGGAGATGGGACCAAAAACTATACATATCAGGATATCTCAAAGTTGTGGACGGATGATTTTGATTAAATGTGATTCTGTATTGTGATTTTCTGGTCTACTGTAGTTTTTTTTTTTTTTTTTTTTTTTTTCCTACAGCCCAGCTCGGATATTAGTATTAGCAAGTACTGTAATCACAAGTAGTGGGGTTCCCACCATGAACAAATTTTCATTTTCACTTCAAGTTTTTGAAAAAGTTTAGTTTTTGGTACCAGGTCGAAGCTTAGGGTCTAAGTAACAATTTTGGTCCGAGTGGACAAAGATCACATGGAGTCTTCATACATTCCCGCCATTTTCCAAGATGGCCGCCATCAAAATCTAATACTGACAATATCTCGGAAACTAATCAACCTAGAAACATGAATTTGGTGTCTATACCTAGGTTTTCATGGTCAAGGAATCAAATAAAACCATTTCTGACTACATCAGAGTATTTATTTGTCCCGAAATGGTAAAATTGTGGTGCTCGATAGTCTACTGAAACGAGCCTATGAGGACGGCGGAAGTGAAATGACCTTCGACGACTGGGTCTCTGTAGCTTGCAAAGAGAAACCAACAGTGCAGTTCTGGTTACTCATTCACAAGTACGAACAGCTCATCTTCATGTTTATTAGATCACACAGAGCGAAAGTTCAAACTTATGGTGGCTACTCTGCAAAACCTTGTGCTTCTGTTCTTTGCACTTGATCACCAGAATTATGCAAGGTGGGTTCCCGTATTCATCAGAGACCTTGAAAGTCTTCCATCTAGCATCCAAGAGGAGTTTGAAGCAGGTCACTGGGCAATAAGTCGAAGCAATCATCGTTACTCTTCCATTCCGATTGATCAAGCACACGAGCAGGCCAACAAACGGGTGAAAGGGGTTGGGGGAGTGATCGGGATCACAGAGAACCCTGAGATGCTAGAACGCTGGATTGCAACTGGTCCAGAAATTAGCCGTGTTCTAGAGCAATTCACTGATGTAGATGACGACGAAGATCAAGAGCTCCCTCATCACGAGGAAGGAAGTACATCCCAGCACCGATTTAGGCGTCATGTCACAAATCTCATGGATGTGCTGCAAAGCAGAGGGAATCCCTTTGAAGAGAGTAGTGCAGAACTAGTTACATTAGACAATAAAGTGTGTGTTGACAAGTCTGCCGCCACATCGGTCCGTGTCTTAGAATCTAGAGGACAAGAGCAATATGACCACTTTCGGAAGAATGTGCTGGACTCAAATGATGTACCTCTGGCAGCTCCGATCAAGAAAAACAACTTGCTGCTGTTCCATGAGGAGAAAACTCGAAAAAAGACAGCACTTCAGAAGAAGGTGCAGCACTTCAAACAACATACAGAGCTGTATGGACAAGCATTCATTATGGTTGATAGCCGGGGTGGAAATTTGGAGGAATTTTTCCGTCACGAATCCTCCTCATCACCAGATGCACTGGCTTCTGATGGGTCCATCAACTCTTGCACCAAGTCAGATTTATTGGCGTGCATTATGGAAGCAAGTGCAAGTACCGGACTATCCGCGGATGAGGAGCTCGTCGCACCAGATGATTATGGGGTCATCGTTATTGATGGTGGTGCACTGATCCACTCTCTTCCTGGCACAACTGTCCAAGGCAAAACATTTGATGAATATTTCACCAAAGTATTCTGCCCAAGAATCCAGCATGAGTTGAAAAGAGCAGCGAGAGTGGATATTGTATGGGATCAGTATCGCACAATGTCAATCAAAGCGACCACAAGAGAAAAGCGAGGAACAGGCACACGACAGCGAGTATCTGGTTCTGCCAAAGTGCCTGGAAACTGGCAAAACTTTTTGGCTAATGCCGAAAATAAAAAAGAGCTCTTCTCATTCCTGTCAACAAGCATTGTGCAAACACCATTCCAAGATGGCAAACAGGTTTATATCACTTCTGGTGACCAAGTCCTCAATGCAGGGAATGGACCGCCCATGGGACGATGTAATCATGAGGAGGCAGACACTCGTGTCCTGGTACATCTTCTTCATGCCCTCCAATATTCATCACTGGGAATGGTCTATACTGGCGACACAGACGTTGTCGTAATACTTCTGTGTAACTTCCACCACATCAAGGCGGTGAATCCGGAGTCAGATATCTGGATTTCTTTCAAAGCAGGAAAGACAGTCAAAATGATCTCCCTCAACAACATTGCCTCAAGTTTGGGTGTGACAACGTGCAAAGCCTTGGCTCTCTTTCATGCATTCACTGGATCAGACAGCACGTCAGCTTTCAAATTCAAGGGCAAGCGATACTGCTTCAAGCGGAAAGATGAGGTTCCACCCCTCTTGAGTGAGTTTGCGACAATTGCTAGCACCCCGTTTCTTACATCGCCAGAGTTGAGGGAAGTGGTGAGTCACTTTGTTTGCAAAATGTACTCCAACGAACCTATCACTGATGACACCAACGTTGACCTTGTTCGAATGAGGGTTTTCTGTCACAGGACTAGGGATGTGGAAAGAATACCCCCTACAAGTGATGCGCTGGACCAACATCTCAAAAGGAGTGTCTTCCAGGCGAGCATCTGGACTACAGCGCACGAGCCACTGGCACTAGTCCCAAGCCCAAGCAATCATGGATGGATGGAAAAAGATGGCCAACTGGTTCCCATCTGGACCACGTTGCCCCTTGCCAGGGATGTGTTTGATCTAGACGTAAAATGCGCGTGCACAAAACCTTGCTCGTCATGCAAGTGCAAAAAAGCTGACTTGAAGTGCTCACGTTTATGCAAGTGCACATGTCCCAACTAAATGACCATGATGGTTGTGAGAATGAGTAATGATTTTTTAGTTGCACTTACCTAATCAATCAAATATCACTAAGAACAATGAAAATAGAATGTTCGGTTTATATTCATGGTATTTTATAGAATTTACGTTCGTATGTGCTTAATTGTTAACATGCATAATTCTGCTATAACGTTTGTTGTGTAATTTACCATTTCGGGACAAATAAATACTCTGATGTAGTCAGAAATGGTTTTATTTGATTCCTTGACCATGAAACCTAGGTATAGACACCAAATTCATGTTTCTAGGTTGATTAGTTTCCGAGATATTGTCAGTATTAGATTTTGATGGCGGCCATCTTGGAAAATGGCGGGAATGTATGAAGACTCCATGTGATCTTTGTCCACTCGGACCAAAATTCTTACTTAGACCCTAAGCTTCAAAATGGTACCAAAAATCAAACTTTTTCAAAAACTTGAAGTGACTGATGCCCCAGGCCCCCCCCTAAAGGTAGACCTTCTGATGCTGCTATAACTAATTCTCCTGAGGAGTTATTCTCTAATGAAACGACTGATTATTCGAGTAAAATATTACTCTTGCACTTTTCGCAATACTGATTATGCCATCAATTGTAAAGGTCGCGGATCCTGATTGTGTACGTATACCAACATACCTACACAGGCGGTGGTAGCTACAACGTGCATGGGTGCGTGTCGGCACCCTCTGTTTTCTCGACGGCGATTCGATTTCTGCGTGGTGGATGAAGCATCACAGGTTAGCCAGCTGCTGTGCCTGGCGCCCCTCCTACACTCCGAACGTTTTGTACTCGTTGGTGACCACCTGCAGCTTCCACCCCTGGTTCTGAGCACCAAAGCAAAGTACTGTACTGCAATTCCTTGTATTAACCAAATAATTGAGTTTTTACAGTAAATGTATTGTTACAGACGCGGCTTAGATGTTATTTACCGAGCGGTTTGGTATGACCACGTCTGCACAAGTTACCCGATTATACCCGAACGTTGACTAATCGCGCTACGCTAGATCAATGAAGGAAAAGACACACGGCTGGGATTAAAATGACACGACACCAGGGATACGGTTCTCAAGACCTCCGGAGGAGATTATATTAAGGCGGAAGGTTAGATTACAACTACAAGAGGGACATCATAGAAAGACAGGCACTTAGACACACTTATATTAACCCCAACAGACAGATAAACGGGACAAAAGGCTGACTCACACGGGGATTGATGGCAAGGAAAGCGGGTATTCGATGGCCAGCACAAGGTGCACCTTGTGCTCAGGGACAGGATAGCGCGGCCCAAAAGATGCAGGAGGTCTCTCAGCGCTCGGAGGTGGCTCTCTTGTCTTCTCAAGGCTCAAGCTCGGGGCGCATCTGACCTCACATCCGGTAAGTCGCTGCGTATATCCGGCGGGGAGTGACACGCCCTCGGCTCGTTAGCTCCGCCCCAGATGGAATCGGCTCGTTGCTTCTCATTGGGTGCATGCGGGGGGGTTACCGGCTCCGCCCTTGACGAGGGGCTGACAGGGAGCCCCTTCGTGGTAACCCCGTGGAGCGCATGGTCATGGCGGCTAACCGAGCTGGTGGGAGGACGCACACTCCCCCCGCGCGCCGTGGTTGTAGTTGTTGTTGTAGCTGTAGTTGTTGTTGTTGTTGTTGTTGTTTGGGGAAGAAGATGGAAGGAGGTATGGGAAGGTCCTAAACTCACTACTGGTGCCATATAATCACATTCTGGTGCAACGAAGAGTCAGAATTAATGGAAAGGAGTCCTTAACTGACATAGACTAAGAATAACTAGCAAGATGTCCGAAAGTTGTCTACGTGAGATGCGGTGGACCTGGGCACGACATTTAATGGGGGAAAAAGGGGAAGGTCGGTTCTACAGAGTGTTGTTTACAGACAATGGGACTAGGGAATGGGGGATTGGGGATAGTTGGGGAGTATTGGGGAAATAGGGGAATATTTACAAGCGGATATGGAGGCCAAATTCCATATTCGCAACATTGCACCCTTCTCTACCCTCGGGGCGTCCCGACCCGATAAATTTTTACCTACTTTAGTGTGGCACGCAATGTAGTTCCCTCTACTATTAACTCTACCCTGAGTGCGACAGTTTTACAGATATTCACAAATGAGTAAATATGTCCCCCTGCGACGTTGCACCCTTCTCCTCACAGAAACACACCCACAGGATAACCGAATCCGGAAAGAATTCGCAAGCTAAACATACAGCCGGTAGGGAGCATTATTTACACAAGACTACGCTGATATTTACACTACGATCCAGGACCTGTTTTTGGAGGAACACATGCAGATGTTATGCATAGAGAGAGCACGCATGCCAGCATCGGTACACCAACCCACGAGTGCTCTGTGGCCTACGGCCTTTAATAATGTGCAGAGCACCCCTTCCAAGCATCAAGCACCACCCCATCACACAGTGAGCACCATCCGGTGCACCAATAAAGTGTTTATGAATCATTGTGTGGTGTCGCAGCCGGCCGATGTTCTGCCGCTGGTCTTGCCTTCGTGTGGTGCACTTGGCCTTCTTACTTCTTTCAAAAATAAAGAAAGGCGCCAACCGCGTCCATTTCTCTATTGTGGCTGTCAGGGGGCCAACTGTTAGTGGTTCACCTTGTATGGCATCGGTGCCACGTTGACCCATAGGTCCATCCACGGGTGGTGCTTGGCCGCATAAGAACTGCGGTCCATGGTGGGTGGCCACAAACATTGCGGTCCATATGGTGTATCGATCCAGGCAGCAAGCAGCGAAAGTGCAGGCCCACAACTGCGTAGCCAGCACCTCTCTCTCCTCCCTCTCTGCCCCCAAAGCCAGATCCTCGGAGGTGGGAGACAAAAGAAGCAGACAAGTGAGTAAGGTGGTAAGGGCGCAAAAGTGCACGCAATACAAGATGATGCACACTGGGGGCACATGGGAACCAGGTGAGACAGGTACGTTCCTACCGTACGCCCCCCCCCCCCCACCAGGTAACCTACATGGCCCCTCCCTTACCCCTTACTGTATCCACAAAACACAACACTACCCATAAACATCTACTTTACAAATCAACAAACATCCCTACTGTTTTCCCCGTTCCTCCCATAAACCAAATTCGTCTTCTCTCCCTCCTAACCAATCAAATTTGCTATTTCCAACTTTCCTCAAAATTTGCCATCTCCAACTCAACATCATAATTTGCCATCACCAATTCATCATCAGTCCCTCCTAGGGAGGGAGAGATGGAATCACCCCAATGTCTCATCCACGTCGTGATGCGTCTCACCAATCCACACAGCAATTCTCATTTCTGCACACAGAACAAAGAAAACACAGGTGTGGAGTCATCATCATCACCACAGGTAAGTGGCTGCGTATGGTGCGACAGGTTCATCAATCCTAACTATTTCCTAAGTGACTTTAACAACTTTACACTACCCGGGGTCTTTCTCCGGCCAAACCATTGGCCCTCTTACACTATGGGTTCTAAAAACCAATTCCCATTGGCCAGACTGTGGTGCTCTTCAATTTGGGGTCTCACTCCCCCGATTCATCTCCCGGTGCCCTCGCACAATTTCTGGGCTGTGGCGTGTACCTCTCCCAGTGGGTCTACCCACCTGCACACCTCCACCACTGCAGTTGCCTCCGAGCTTACCTGCTCCTCACCCTAACCTAACTACCTGGGGAAGGCCCTCTGGCTCTCTCCCCACTCGGTGCCCTCTCTGGCACTGGGCTACCCGGGTCCGTCCTCCGGATCCTCGGGCCCCATCCACAACTCTACCGGCTCCCAGAGCCCACCTGCGGCCTCACCTGGCCGACATCCTCACAGTGGTGGAGTGCCCAACCAACTACACACACTAACAGGCTACACGCCCAGCCATTTCCACAACACTAATGCACCCATTCACAACACCATTCTGCAACCGCACCACAGATGCCAATATCCAACCACAATTTACCTGTACCCTCTACCTAACACTTACACTACCCGCCCCGGGTACTCGTGAAAGGGGTCCACTCTTCCCCCATCCACACCTTCGCACCATGCACACCACTCCGTACCACTTACTCCAACTCTCTCCACACACCTGTACCTGCACACCTGTGCTCTCACACCTGGTGCCACCTGCACCCTTCTCTCCCCAAGCGCTTTCGCGCTGATCCACACACTCACTACTCACACACTGCTCCACACACCTGTCCAGTTGCACACCTGTGCAATCACACCTGTTCAATTCTCTCACACACACGGCATCATCTCAGCTAACTACTCCCTTCTGAAACTTGCGCTTCCCAGTCGTCCCTTTTAAACTATTGCGCTCCCTCGTCATTATCATCCACACTAATCTACCTGCGTCCCCACTACAGGTATCAGTCACTAACTAAACTTATCGTCACCTAATGTCATCTTCTAGATCCCTACAATATAACCTAACCCACCCGGGCTAGTTTTCACTGCCATACACCCCATAAACTATTGCTCCTTTGCCCCCACTTGGGCAGGGTGGCAGGGATGCCACTCTTACCCACCGGGCACATCGCTCCTCAATCCCCCAGTCCTCTGGCACTAATAAGCCCCCCTTATTCAGAGGTACTGGGTCCCGCCTCGGCATCTAAAGCCGAGGCAATCCACGGGGGCGCCTGCTCGCCGGTGTAAGGTCTTATCCGGTCGGCGTGGACGATCCGAGGGAGGGCTCGTGGCCCCATTTTGATCTTAATGACCACGTCACAGATTTGCGACAGGACGACTCCTGGGCCTTGCCAGGGGGAGGTGAGTTTTGGGCACCTTCCCTTCCGCCTCCGGGGATTAAAGAACCAAATCTTCATCCCCGGAGCGTATTGACTCCCCTGGCTCCGGTCGTCGTACCTGCGCTTCATCTTTTCCCCCGCCAGATGGAGTTGGCGGCGGGCGAAGGCATGGACTAGCTCCATGCCTTCCTCTAGGTGACGTGCGTACCCCTCCCTCGGCGGGTTAACCACTGTGTCTGGCACGGGACCGCATAGCAAGTCGGCGGGAGCCCGTAACTCCCGCCCATACATAAGCAACGCTGGACTGCATGCGGTGGCCCCGTGCTGGCTGGTTCGGTAGGCCATGAGCAAGTAAGGGAGATGTTCGTCCCAGTCATCCTGACGGGTGGCGGTGAACAGTGCCAGTTGTTGGATTAGAGTTCGGTTGAATCTTTCCACCATCCCGTCAGATTGAGGTCTTAAAGGCGTTGTTCTGGTTTTCCGAATTGACAGGAGACTGCACACATCTTTTAGCAATTTGCTCTCAAAATGTCGTCCCTGGTCGGTGTGCAACTCCTGTGGAATCCCATGCCGGCACACAAATCCTTCCACGAAGGCCTGCGCTACCACCCCTGCTTCTTGGTTGGGGAGGGCGTAGGCCTCCGGCCACTTGGTGAAATAGTCCATTACAACGAGGATATACTTATTACCTTGGCGGGTGCGGGGCAGCGGTCCTAGAATATCCATAGCCACCTGCTCAAGGGGGGCCCCCACCTGATGTAATTGAAGGGGGGCCCTCATCCTCCGTGCTGGTCCCTTTTTGGCAGAACAGGCGTCGCATCTCCGACACCAGTCCTGTATGTCGCGCCCCATATTCACCCAATAGAACCTCCGGCGGACCCGAGATATTGTCTTTGACCTGCCCAAATGGCCGCCGGAGCGGGTACCATGCACCTGTTGCAATATGACGTTCTTGAATTTGTCAGGGACTATCACCAGCCAGGAAGTTCTATCAGAGGGAACCTCCACCCACTTGCGATACAAGATGTTGCCTTTCAATTCCAGGGTCTGCCACTGAGCCCAATACGCCTTTGTTTGCGCCCCGAGGGGGGTGACCTCTTCCCCCTTTGGTCTTTGCCCCAATTTGACCCATTGGAACACCGGCCCCAGAACAGGATCCTCCTGCTGGGCCGTGCTCCAAGCCAACTCTCCAAATTCTTCGTCCGCGGTTAGTGGCAAAATTGGCCCTCTCACCCGGGTTGCCCGGACAACGAGGGTCGGGTCCGAATCGCCCAATTGCTCCCTCTCCTCGTGTCTCGCACAAAATTTACAGTTTTCCCCCAGACAAGGACGCCGAGAGAGTGCGTCCGCATTACCATGGGCCTTCCCGGCCCTATGGGCCACATCGAAATCGTACTGCTGCAACTTTTCCAACCACCTTGCAATTTGGCCCTCTGGTTCCTTGAACCGAAGGAGCCATTGCAAGGAGGAATGGTCAGTTCTAACCAAAAATTTCCGCCCGTACAAGTACGGGTGGAAATGGTTCATGGCAGCCAGCATAGCCAATAACTCTTTGCGAGTGACGCAATAATTTCTCTCGGGCCTACTTAAGGCCCGACTATAATAACCAATCACTCTCTCCACGCCCTCCTGTGTCTGAGACAAAACTGCGCCCAATCCTTCCTGGCTCGCATCCGTGTCCAGGGTAAATGCCCCGTCGCTAGTGGGGTAAGCTAGAAGGGGTGCGGATGTTAGACACCCCTTCAATCTTTGGAAGGCCTCGTGGCACTCCCGTGTCCAATTAAATCGCGTCCCCTTCTCCGTAAGCCGGTGGAGGGGACGGGCCAACTCCGCAAATTTCGCCACAAAGCGCCGGTAGTAGGAGCAGAGTCCCAAAAATCCCCGCACCTCCTTGATGGTACGTGGTGCGGGCCACTCCTCTACCGCTTTAATTTTGTCTGGGTCCGTTTTTACCCCCTCGCGGCCGATCACGTGACCTAGATAGGCCACCTCTCTTGCAAACAAAGTGCACTTACTCGGGTTCAGCTTCAACCCTGCCTGTCTGAGGCACCCGAACACCTGGTCCAAATTAGCTACTGCCTGGGGGAACGTTTGGGCATGTACCAGGACGTCATCCAGGTACACCAGGCATGATTGCCATGGCATGCCGCCCAGTACATGCTCCATCAATCTTTCAAAGGTGGCGGGGGCGTTACACAAACCAAACGGCATCACAGTAAACTGATACAGTCCCTTACCTGTGGAAAATGCCGTTTTCTCCTTCCCTGCCCTATCCATCTCCACCTGCCAATACCCACTCTTGAGGTCCAAAGTTGTGAACCAATTTGAGCCCGCAACGGCATCGAGGGTGTCATCAATCCTTGGCAGGGGATATGAGTCCTTGAGTGTCACGTTGTTTAGCTGGCGATAGTCCACGCAGAACCGCGTGGTCCCATCCTTTTTTTTGACCAGCACAACAGGTGACATCCAAGGACTTCCCGAGGGCTCGATCACACCTGCGTCGAGCATTTTTTCAACCTGCTCGTCAGCTTCCGCCCTCTTGCTCCAAGGGAGCCGTCGGGCGGCCTGACGAATAGGCCGGGCCTCACCGGTGTGGATCTGATGTTTCACCAGGCCCGTACGTCCAATATCCTCGGTGGACAGGGAGAAGAGGTCCAAATGGGACCCAACCAGTTTGTGCAAGGCCTCCCTCTGGGTACCTCCCAACTCTACGCTACTACGATTTACCATCTCACAAATGGGATCGGGCCAATTCCTACTTGTTATTGAAGGCTCCCCCCGGGGTCGGCTCGGCTGGACGTTCTCGCCCCTCACTGTCGCGACTTCCTCAACTGGGGTGCAGCCAGCTACCCTCGTGCCCCTTACTATAGTGCGTGGTTCTGTACTCATATTTATTACTCGGACGGCCACTACCGGTCCGTCCGTTTTTACAAGGGTGCGGCCCACGATTAAACCCGGTATGGACTGCGCTGCCACCGGTTCGACCAGGCCGCAGGACTCCTGCCATGTTGGGCGAGCTGCCCACCGGGCCGGCACTATCGCCTCGGCCCTTGGGGGGATGGTCACGGCCTCGGAAGCCTCCAGCTCCGCTCTCTCGGCCGTGCTCACTCCCCCTAACGGCAGCTCTTCTACTCCCACCTGCAGGATCCCCCGGCACAAATCGATTTTACAGCCGCTGGCAGTCAACAGGTCCAACCCTATTAAACATGGGTCGCACACCTCCGCCACCCAAACATCTATCTCCCTCCTTACCGACCCTAACTTGAGGGTCACAGAACCACGCCCTATGATCGGGGCCGTTACCCCGGTAGCAAGCTGCAAACTATAATTTTGCAGGCGCTGGATCTTATCCCAGCCACCTGCGCTCGAATCAAGGACCACAGGGCTGATGATCGTGGCGCTAGCTCCTGTGTCCACTACGGCGTCTACCCCCACGCCGGCAATTTTGCATCTAATTGTCAGGCTACCGGTTCCAATTTGGCCACAATAAATGACCTGTCGCGTCAATGAGGGCTCTCCTCCATCCTCTGCTGCCGAACACCGCCCTACGTGCCCGACACCTTCTAGTTTCCCGGGGTCTGGCGGGGGGGTGTCTGGGGTCGGCTAACCCGCTCCCCCCTGGGCGGAGTTGAGGACCTCAACCGTCGGGGATCATCCCGGCGCGCGGCTCGACAGTGCCGCGCCAGGTGACCCAGACGGTTGCAGGTATAGCACCTCACCTGATAAGGTGCTTGCCTCCGGAATTCCAAATTTCCCCCCCTGTAGGTCCGAATTGGATTACCCGCTCGTGGTCCACCGCGGGCCACCTCCGGGGCCGCCTGCCATGGTCCAGGTCCTGCCAGGCGCTGGTCCACCAGCCTCCGGACCATGCCCGCCAGGTCAGGACCCACGTCGTGGGCGGGCCCCCTAAGGGGTCCGCCCTCCATCGGGGGTCCCACCTGGCGGACCGCCATTGCGAGACGCTCGCCCCCCCGGGCCAGGGGCCTCGCTGCTTCCCAACGGGCCGCAGCGTCAGCCGCCTGGCTCAGAGTCTGCGGGCGCCACATGGCGAGCTGTTGCCGGAGCTCAATGTCCGGGAGGGCCTGGATAAAATGGTCCAGCGCCAGGCTTTCCCGGGAATCCGCTGCCATGCTAGCATGTGCGATCCCCACTGCGCGGCGAATGTCGTGGGCAAGTTCCCCGATGGCTTCCTGGGGCTTGCGCTTTCGCAGCGCGAGCTGAGCTTTAACAAGCTCGCTCTGCTGTTCTATGCCGAATCGATTAATTAGGGCGTCGCGGAGGGCTGGCAGGGTGAGAGCACCCGCTGGTAATGCCGTCAGCACCTCCGCCGCCGCGCCGCGCAATGCGGCCACCAGGTGTACTCCACCTTCGTCCTCACCCCAACCGTTGCCCTTACACACACAGTCGAACTGCGCCAGGTACGCGCGTAGATCACTCTTGCCGTCATACGGCGCGAGTGGGACCTTGTGGGACCACCTCGCATGCGAGTCGTTGCCCGCCTGCCGGACCCCGTGCGTCGCCCCTTGCGGGGTCAGCGCGGGGCCGAACCGGCCGGGCCCCCACAGTACATTACCCCCAAGGGGCTCTCGTGCCTCCCCGGTCCCTCCAACAACTACCCCTGTTGGTGTCGATGCATGGGTCACACCTCCGCAACCCGCTACCCATTCCATACCACCACAACCTTGCTCACCCACACCTCGCACCTCTCGTTCCATACCCTCCGGACCAGCCATACACCTCACTCGTGGCCTCTCACGAACATCCGGGTCTATCTCGACCCCCAAGCTTATTAAATCACCTGGCGCATCATACGCACGACCATATTGGTCACCACTTACACCGGGTCCTCTTTCTCTTCGCTTCTCCTCCATCACCTGCGAATCCCTCATCCGGTTAATGAGCACATCATCACGATCCGAACACAGACTTTGGACCAATTCTTTTACTTCCTCCTTTATCTCTTTCTTATCCTCTCTCCGTCGCTTCTTAATTTCGCTCACCCCTTCTTCCACTTCTTCTAATTTCTGCTTCACCTCCTTCATCTCTTCGTGCGCCCCTTTAAGTTCTTCCTCTAACTCCACTTTATTTTTTTCTATGTGCTCCCGCACCTCCCGCTCTTTAACCTCCATCACCTCTACCACCTTGTCCATTTTCCTCGTCAGGTCCTCATGTACCGTCTGACACTCTTTTTTAATTACCCCTACGTCCTTTTTCATCTCCTTCTGTGTCGATTTTAAACCCTCTATTACCGCTGTGTTCTTCTTTACCTGGTCCCCCAACTCCTTTTGTCCCACTGTCAGTTGTTCTACTCCCATCGTCAACTCCTCTATACCACCTTGCAATTTTACAGTCCCCTTTCTCACCTCTTTCTCCATGCGCTCCTTACAGTGCCTCACCTCCTCGCGCACTCCTCCGACCTCCTCACTCACTCCTCTCCTGATCTCCTCTCCCATCACTTGCATCTCCTGCCCAGATGCCACCCTCATCTGCTCCATTTCCTCCCTGTGAGCATCCAGTTTGGCTTCTACCCCCATTCTGACCCCCTCTATCTGCTGCCCCATTTGGTTAACTTCCCTTTCCGCTTGGTCCCTCATGTCCCTCAATTTGCCTTCCATGGTGTTTTCTAACCCCTCTAACCCGTTTTGCATCCCTTCCATTTGATTCTCTTGAGCGGCCATTCTGTTTTCTACCCCCATTAACCCCTCCTGTATTTCCCCTAATCTATTGTCTAATTTCCCAAATTTCTCGTCTAATCCCTTAAAATTATTGTCTAATCCCCTAAAATTATTGTCTAATCCCTCACCAGTACCCCTCGCTTCGTCCCTCATTACCCCCATTTCGTTTCCCATTACCCCCATTTGGTTTCCCAACCGCTCACTATCAGCCCTCATTCCCATCATTATTCTGCTTTCCATTTCTTCATTATTCTTGTCCATAAGGGCCTTCATTTGCATAAAAAACAAGTTCAAATCCACCGGGGGCGCTGCCACGGTCGCGGGCGCGGTGACCAGCGAGGCGCCATTTTGTGCGTTTGCTACCCTCGCTGCTTCGCTCTCCTCGCGTCCCTCAATTTGGTCCTGGACCGACCCTGCCTCACTCTCCACTACCGGACCCCAGCTGTCTTGGTCTGCCATAGCGCGACTTTCAAAATTCGGGTTTTTATTTCCGTATAACAAAATCAAATTTCGCCGTTATAATTTCGCGCGGGAAACGCGCTCCGAATTGATTCTACTACAAATTTGGGCCTAATAAATTTAGTCCCGGGTTCGAATTCCACTCCTCGACACCAATTGTTACAGACGCGGCTTAGATGTTATTTACCGAGCGGTTTGGTATGACCACGTCTGCACAAGTTACCCGATTATACCCGAACGTTGACTAATCGCGCTACGCTAGATCAATGAAGGAAAAGACACACGGCTGGGATTAAAATGACACGACACCAGGGATACGGTTCTCAAGACCTCCGGAGGAGATTATATTAAGGCGGAAGGTTAGATTACAACTACAAGAGGGACATCATAGAAAGACAGGCACTTAGACACACTTATATTAACCCCAACAGACGACAGATAAACGGGACAAAAGGCTGACTCACACGGGGATTGATGGCAAGGAAAGCGGGTATTCGATGGCCAGCACAAGGTGCACCTTGTGCTCAGGGACAGGATAGCGCGGCCCAAAAGATGCAGGAGGTCTCTCAGCGCTCGGAGGTGGCTCTCTTGTCTTCTCAAGGCTCAAGCTCGGGGCGCATCTGACCTCACATCCGGTAAGTCGCTGCGTATATCCGGCGGGGAGTGACACGCCCTCGGCTCGTTAGCTCCGCCCCAGATGGAATCGGCTCGTTGCTTCTCATTGGGTGCATGCGGGGGGGTTACCGGCTCCGCCCTTGACGAGGGGCTGACAGGGAGCCCCTTCGTGGTAACCCCGTGGAGCGCATGGTCATGGCGGCTAACCGAGCTGGTGGGAGGACGCACACTCCCCCCGCGCGCCGTGGTTGTAGTTGTTGTTGTAGCTGTAGTTGTTGTTGTTGTTGTTGTTGTTTGGGGAAGAAGATGGAAGGAGGTATGGGAAGGTCCTAAACTCACTACTGGTGCCATATAATCACATTCTGGTGCAACGAAGAGTCAGAATTAATGGAAAGGAGTCCTTAACTGACATAGACTAAGAATAACTAGCAAGATGTCCGAAAGTTGTCTACGTGAGATGCGGTGGACCTGGGCACGACATTTAATGGGGGAAAAAGGGGAAGGTCGGTTCTACAGAGTGTTGTTTACAGACAATGGGACTAGGGAATGGGGGATTGGGGATAGTTGGGGAGTATTGGGGAAATAGGGGAATATTTACAAGCGGATATGGAGGCCAAATTCCATATTCGCAACAGTATTCTGAATTGATGCATCTCATTTCTGAAGCAAAATTGGTTTGATTTTGCTCTTATATATATATATATACTTACTTATATACTCTTATATCTTATACTTTGCTCTTATAATCTTATACTGCTCCTCTTATACTGTCACTGCAAAATGTAATATGTTCCCCAACTCATTTCTCACGGAAATTTATTTGACATGACTCCTGCGGACACCCGAGGTATATGATGACATCACCATAAGTTTAGATTTGCCATATCATTACATCACAGCAGACATTATGCTAAGTGTGTGTGTCATTATTTTGTAATTATTGGAGCGACAAGATGAGTTTTTTTTTTTTATATCTGCTGTCCTATTATGAGGATTAAAATCGTACTGCTTTAAATCTTCTAAATATTGAGAACTGTAGTCTGTCCATGCATTCTTATGTTTCCCCATTTACCACGGCCATTTCCCACGCTGCATTTGAAAAGCTGTGCATGCAGGCAAAGTTCAACATTCACTTTTGAAATGATGAGAGAACAGGCAATTCATGTTGACGCCAAATTTTATTTTGGAAGCAGTATGTTCTCTTAACCATTTCGACAAATCCAACCTTCGCCACCCGATGCTGCACCATCGTTTTGTGGTGGGTGGTATAAGTAGCTGAGAGCTTTGGCTCTGGGTGACGTCAAGTGTGCAACACAATTAACCTTTTCAAAGTGCATGAAATTATTTAAATTGATAGATGAACTTTTCCTGTCCTTGGAGACTTGCAAAAAGTACAACTTTGAAAATATCCCGGATATCATTCATCGTTACTCAATCACTGGTTTGACCAATGAAGTGATGTAACAAAAGGCACTAAAATGTTGTTTTAAGCAAATTGTAAAGTTGCATGGTTAATTGCTTTTTGATATAAAAATGAGAGCTATGGTGATATGGATTTAAAGGTTTGTATTTTCCTTGTCCAATGAGAGTTATCCATTGCTCAGAGTTGATATGTGTAAATTTCGCTGTGGCAACCATAATCTTCCTGTTTCTCATGGTCGCTATTCATAAGATTCTTTTCAATAGCTATGTCCATTATGCGAGGCTGATGCTACTGGTTATGAATTTCACTTTCTTCTTGTCTGCCCTGCGTTCAATGAACCTCGTAAGAAGTGTATGAAACATCGTTATTGGGAAAATCCCTCGGTGCGTAAAATGAATGAGCTATTAGATGTAGGTAATGTTGGTCAGCTGGTTAATGTGGTGAGGTTTATTGGTGGCATATCCTGGTTACAATAACGTATTAATTTCTTTGCTGTCGTGGAGAAATTTTGTAAGCTGAGTTGTGCTTTAAAATAAATATTATATCTGGTCATCATCTAAGCCTGGTGTTGGCTTAGCGGTTAGGGTGCTGGCTTGGGATCCTAGGATCCTGGGTTCGAATCCCGATCGATCGCTGAATCGCTGGTTAGGGTGCTGACCAGGGGGGTTGACTCAGCCTGTCATCCTTCCGAGGTCGGCAAATTGAGTACCAGCTTGCTGGGATGAATGATCACGGTGTGTACCCCGATTTAGAATAGGTACACCGTATCCCTGCGCATCGTAAGAGGCGACCAAGGGTTGGCGTCAGGAAGGGCATCCGGCCATAAAAACATTGCCTCAAACAGGGAACCATGATCGTCATGGGGCCCGCAAGGCTAACCCCCGCTCTAGCAGGGAAAATGGCCTTAAAACGATCATTCATTCATTCATTTTGCTCTGTGTATTGGGTCGCTATTGGACGAGCAGGATTGCTCGGGGGTAAGCAGACTTGTCTTCGAGGTTAAATTGCCAAATCAACTATAAACTGTTTGACGGGTGTGTATGGTGTTGCTTCATTGCCATGGTTCCCCCAGGGGGGAAAAGTCCTGGCATTATTACCATTGCCAAAGGAGAGGGTATTGCATTTGTGTCTGTTTACTTGTTTCAGCTGTTTACTTTTGTCCTCACAGAATGTGCTCACGTAGGCCACAAATGCCTCCTAGTGGTAACCAGTAGTGCATGTTCTCTCTTTTTCTTTTTCTTTTTTCAACTGAGTCCATCTATAAGTGTGTTCAATTAGAATGTGAGTACGTCTATGAAATGCGTATGATAAAACCACACAAAACAAGCTCCGGTGAAGGTATGCAATCTTTCATTGCTCATTCTTGTTATCATTCCCCTCGCCAGAGGAGAGGGTAATGCATTTTAGTCCATTTGTCTGTCTGTTTGTCCGCACAGAATAAGTATGCTTTTCTCTGCAACTGTTGGTCCGATTGACAGGAAATTTTCACTATAGGTGCACCTCCACCTGTAGAATATTTTAATAATTATGACGTCATAGGTCACGTGGTACAGGCACAATTTTGAAAAAAAACGAAAAACTTTGCACCTCTATCTCCAAAAGCACTGCATAGAACAACTGAGACATGGCTCATTATAAAGAACTCTCCATGGGGAATAATATATGCTAATGATGATGTCATAGGTGCCTCCATTATGATGTCATAATTCAACAAGTACAAAACCTCACCCGATCAGATTAAATTTCTTGAGCGTCATCTAGGGATAAATTGGTGGAGAAAATAAAATGATGTCATCGGTCACGTGGTTCGGCCACAATATTTGTTTTAACACAAAAAACTTTAAAAACACGTCCTGGCGAGGGTCTACAATCTCTGATTGCTCTTGTTATTTTTTTTTTCATTCCAACCTAAAGCTTTGCTACATTCTAAAAAAGACCAACTGCATAATCCTGCCATGCTGTTCAAATCCCCTTCATGTTTGTCCAATGCTCGTATGTTCACAAACCATTTTGAGAGATTTCTCATTTACAAACAAACAAACACACACACTATAAAGGGTTATATGAGACAACACAGGACTGCTAGATGAGACAAACACAGCCACTGAGCTTGGGAGAAGTACCGTCACTTCCTGGAACACGCTGCGTACCAGCAACGTCACACCAATGGCACCACCTTTCTCACCACACTCAGCAGGGCATTTCCTGCTTCCCCTTTGTGTGCTAACATGGGGAATGTCCATGCTCTTAACCTTTTAAATGCTGAATGTTCCCAGACTCGGAGCGGACACTATCCATTACACCGCCGGTTCTGGTTTAGCCATGATTTCTTTCTAACGATTGATTTGTATCTGGGTGTCAGAGAAAATGCCTAAAGATAAGGTTGTAAATGAAAACATTATGGTGCATGTGCTGCTGCCAGACTAAACCAGACTCGGTGGTGTAATGTTTAGTTTCCGCTCTGAATCTGGGAGGTCGGTAGTTGGAATCCCATCCGAGTCCTACTAAAGACATTCAAATGGTGCATGGTGCTTCCTTTCTTGATGCTGAGCATTTCAAAAGGAGAGAGCATGTACAAGCAATACTTGTGTGGGATTGATGTCCCTAATGGCCTCCTGCATTGAGGTTCCCTCTAGGCAAACTCATAATATTGTAATTTGGCAAAACAACGGCTCGACACCCGCATGCTGCATGCACTTTAAGGTGCACTTTAAAGAATGACATTTCCACTTAATGATGCCGAGAAAGAAGAAAAATGTATGTAGAGGTGTTTGTCAGAAGCTCGTGTTAGGCCGGGGAATTATGAGGAAATGTCTTGTCATGTTTTGGTGTTTGTTGTTACCTCTGCCACCTGTAATGGATGGAGGTTATGTTTTCACCCCTGTCTGTTTGTGTGCAGCATATCTCAAAAAGTTGTGGACATATTCGGATGAAATTTGGTGGACAGATTGGGTGTTTGACATGGAAGAATTGATTCAATCTTGGTGAAGATCTGAATCCAAATCCAGATTTGAGAATTTTGTAAGCGATTCTTCACCACTGAGTGATAGGGCTGAAACAGATATATAGCACGATATCTCAAAGTTATGGACGAATTCGGGCGATATTTGTTGGACAGGTTGGACGTATGACGAGGATGAATCGATTCAATTTTGGTGAAGATCCAAATCTGGATACGAGAATTTAATTTTTGAAGTGATTCTTCATTGAGAAATGGAGCAAAAAAGACATATAACATGACATTTCAAACAGTTATGGACAAGTTATGACAAAACTAGGTGGACGAGTTGGTTAGGTGACAATAAGTCGAGATTTTGGTGCAGATCCGGCCTATCGATGGGATACAAAGCGTAAACTGTTCAGCCTGGTGGAGGTGTGTGCTCTACCGAGTGCCCTTCTCATTAATGCTGTTTTGTTTTTGGTGTAGGTTGTGCATGTTGCTATGTCGCTTTAATCGAAATTATTTTGCAGCCTCTGATTGTTCTTATCAGGGTGCCCACTTGGTGGTGTCTGCTCTCCTCACCTTCGGTTGAATATATGAATGAATGAATGAATGATCGTTTTAAGGCCATTTTCCCCGCTAGAGCGGGGGTTAGCCTTGCGGGCCCAATGACGATCATGGTTCCCTGTTTGAGGCAATGTTTTTATGGCCGGATGCCCTTCCTGACGCCAACCCTTGGTCACGCTCTTACGATGCGCAGGGATACGGTGCACCTATTCTAAACCGGCATGCACACCGTGATCATTCATCCCAGCAAGCTGGTACTCAATTTGCCGACCTCGGAAGGATGACAGGCTGAGTCAACCCCCCTGGCGTTAATTCAGCGATCGACCGGGATTCGAACCCAGGATCCTCGGACCCCAAGCCGGCACCCTAACCGCTAAGCCAACACCAGGCTAAATATAAAGAATATAAAGTCACATAACAAATCATTTGATGTTTGTAACCATGTGTTGGGCTATTTCTGCAGCATTTGCTTCCTCTTTTTCTTCTAGGGCGCTGGGTATGGATGAAAGCCTGTTCAAGCGCTTGGAGCGACATGCAACCGCTGTGGTTCAGCTGAACGTACAATATCGCATGAATAGGTGAAATCTATTTTTTTACTTTTCCTTCGCTTATCGATTCATTGATAAAAACGTTCCTTACTGCACCATAACGGCAAAGTTACCTAATTCTTAGAAAAGGGGAAGCACGAGAAACCCCAACTTTTGCCACAGCTCAGACCGGACCACTCGCTCTTGCGTTCTCTTTCACACAGAGAGATAATGTTCCTGAGCAATGAACTGACGTACGAAGGGCATCTAATTTGTGGATCTGAACGTGTGGCGAATGGCCGGCTCTGCCTACCTCGTCTGCCCCACTTGGCCCTCGATCCAGGAAGCTGGCTCAAGGAGGCCTTGGATCCAGCAAAGCCTGTGCTATTCCTGGATACTGATCAGGTGCATAGACCTACTCCTACTTTTTATTTTTATACCGTCTAAAGCTTATTATAAACATACATTTGGCAACCATCAATGTACTGTAATGTGAAGTACAAGGACATTATAAGACTATGGAGAAATCAACACATTACTTGTGATTTGAACCTGCAGTCGTAGCATTGCTAGAGAAGGGCTCAGATGGGAAAGGCCATATTTCAAATTAAAATCAGATTTGTCCACATCTGGCATTCCACAGCCTTGATCGATAATTACAAATCAATTTAGACGAGATAGGAAGAAAAGTGTGCATGTGAACACGGAGCAGCGGTATATCAGGCATCTGTAATCTCAGTATTCCTATACGGCCCCGAATGCTGGACACTAACGGAGACACCAAGAGGCTCAATGCCTTTCACCACCAGTGTATCCGCACCATCCTCTATCACCAGCCAGCAGCCGTGGGAACATCACATCGTTTTGAGATGACCAGGGATCTGTGGGGAGACTTGGAGACTATAACCCAGGTGACCAAGTGCAGACTGGAGTGGTTAGGTCATGTTGCTCGAATGTTCAACCACCACACCCCCAAGATAACCTTGTTTAGCTGGTCACTCCAGATCCACCTCTGGGGGACCTCAAAAGAGATTGAGAGAGAGCACATACATCAGGCCCTAAAAGCTGTGGAGAGAGAGAATGATGTAAAGATACAAGTTGGCGTGATGCCTCCTGCTGACGACCAATACATGAACAGCGTGGCTCAGTCCAGTCTAGGTGTGATGGCTGGTTCTTCAGCAAAGGAGGTATATCCGTGCACACTGAACTGAACAAGAACCCATGATACCTGTATCCATACCTTTCCATTGTTCATCTTTTTAGCTTCCTTCAACCTACATCGTGTCAGAAATTTAAGACCTGACTCAAACTGGGTAGTCTGACACACACACACACACACACACACACACACACACACACACACACACACACACACACACACACACACACACACACACACACACACACACACACACACACACACACACACACACACACACCTGTTAGCACCCTCACCGCAGCAGTGCCGCTGAGTGACCATAACACCAATTTGAAAGCAAATTAAGGTGAAAACGTGAGGGCAGAAGCTAGTCTTGTCATCTAACCAGATCATCCACCTAGTTTTGACATGTCCACAACATTTTTAAATATCGTGCCATACAACGTTTTTGGCCATATCACTCCATGGTGAAGAATCACTTGGAAAAAAAAAAAAAAAATTCTCGTATCTGGATTCGTATTCGGATCTTAACCAAAAAGGATTTTTTTATTTTTTTTTGGATACAACATCGAGGCTCGTGAAAGAGCTAACATTAATCGCACAAAAAGTGAAACAGACACAAAGTATATAATAAGGGGAGCGGTAGACAAGATGGGGAGAGAGGGGGAAGGACTCAAACACAACATTTGAGAGCAGGGACGTCGAGAGAACTGTGGGAGGAAGAGGGCTTGGGGGGAGGTGGGAGAGGTATAAAACATATGGACACTCCAAGGACTTCCAGGAAAGAAGTTGGAATTTCAAAAAAGTGTATCTGGGGTGAATTAGCGGGGGTAGAAATTGATTCGTCCTTGTCACACACCCAATCAGATCACCAGGTTTCATCCGAATCCGTCCATAACTTTTCGAGATAACTTGCTATATATCGGTTTTAGCCCTATCACGCAATGGTAAAGAATCACTTAAAACTTTCTCTGATCCGAATCCGAATCTGGATTTTCACCAAAATTGAATCAATTCTTCAGTCACAAACCCAAAACATTATCCACCAAGTTTTGTCCGAATCCGTCCACAACTTTTTGAAACATCCTGTTCACAGACAGATAAACAGACAGGGGTGAAAACAACTTCCGCCCAACTTCGCTGGTGCCTTTAACAAGGGTTTACTGTACGAAGCAGACATAGGCAGACTTTGCATTTTGGAATACTTTCTTATTCAATCTGTATAGTGAGGAAATCAAACTTTGATGAGATGGAGGCAGTGGCCAGGATTTGAGGAAGATAGATCACCAACCTAATGTCAAAGGACTTGATGCTCTGTTGATCCTCACTATTCTATTGGCAGAAAAGAGGACTTGATGAAACTGCTGCAGACAGTAAAGAAAAAGTGAAAAAAGCTCATCTTTATGGAAACCTATAAAAGACTAAAATCTTGTCAACTGCTGAGATCGACGTGTTTAGATTAGGAGGTGATCACGTGGAAGTAGTGGAAACTTTCACCTTCTTGGGTTATAAAACTAAAGTGGAGGGGAAATGCATGGACTGTTAGTTTCCAGTTTTGAAATGTGATGTCGGAGATCAATGTTAAAAATTCCGTGGACTGCAAGAAGAACAAACAAATTAGACGACAATGTACATTGGAAGCGCTGATGCTGAAACAGAAGCTCTCATACTTCGGGTACATTATGTGGGAGAAAATGAAAGTCTGAAGAAGTCGACCATACTAGCAATGGATTGAAGAGGAAGAGGCAGACCTTTTTGTGCTGGATGGACGGGGTAAAGGCTGCCACCTGGCTGTCTCTACCAGAGCTTCGGGAAGCAGTGCAGGATAGGGATGTTTGGAGAAATCGGATCATTAATGTGACCGGAAGTCGCTCACGACTTGACGGATCGAGATAAGTCATGATCTCGGTGTAATTGTTTTAACAATGGTTGAATGAAACCAACTTGGAACATAAAATGGGGCTTGGAATAAATTAAGGGTTTCAGTGTGGAAGTCCACAATGTTGTTAATTTAAATGTTCATTTATGGTTGCTAGTTTTGCTGCCGCCCCCCCCCCCCCCCTTCCCCTGTATGTCTTCGTGTACCAAATGCAAAGCACCGATGATAAGGTTATGGGGACAGATTTTTTTTTTTTTTTTTTTTTTTTTTTTGTACACTGAATCGAGGCTCGTGAAAGAGCTAACATTTATTTCACAAACAAATCAACCAGACAAACAAAATATACAAAAAGAGGGAGCGGAAGACAAGATGGGGAGAGAAGGGGAAGCACACAACCACAACATTTGAGAGCAGAGAGAAGTGTGGGAGGGAGAGGGCTTGGGGGCAGGAGGCGTAGGAAGGGGGGGGGGGGGGTGGGAGAAGTATAAAACACAAGGGGACCGAAATTAGCGGGGGTAGAAAAGATCAAGGTTTTGGATGGGGGAGGATAAGAGATGGTGGTGAACAGCTGTTTTAAAGACCTGGAGGGTGGAATGAGATTGAAGAGAGTGAGGGAGTTTGTTTCAGAGTCGGGAGAAAAGAGGAATGAAGGAGTGAAGGTGAGCAGAAAGTCTTGATTTTGGCAGTTTAATCATAAGAGGGTTGCAGGCATATCTTGTACGACCTGTAGGAATATTTGGGGGACAGAGCCCAGAGAGGGCTGGGGGGGGGCAAGGCCAGAGAGGAGTCGGTAGAAGACGGAAAGACCACCAACCTGCCTGCGGTGAGTGAGTGAAAGGCCCTTGGAGTTAGCTTCATCGCGGGAGATTCCAATGATTCTGAACACTTTGGTTTCAACAGCGTGAAGACGGGCTAGGTGTGAGGCAGGAGCACCAGACCAGAGGGGAGAGCAGTATTCCATAGAGCTGCGGATGAAAGCCTTGTATGTGGTGAGGAGCTCAGGTGTGCCAAGGAAGGACTTCGCACGACGGAGGATGCCCAGTCGGCGACTGGCTTTGGAGGCCAGATTTGAAATGTGGTTTTCCTAGGAAAGATCATGGCAAATAGTGAGACCCAAAAGCTTGAGTGACAGAACTTCTTGGAGAGAATTATTCAGAAAGTGGATGGGAGGGTTTTCCAGTCGGTCTTTTCGGAGAGACATCGTAAGAGTGTGAGATTTATCAGGATTGAAAGACATGTTCCATTTGTTTGCCCAGTCTGTGATTTTGTCCAGGTCTGCAGAGAGTGAGGAGGCTGCAGACTGCCGATCTGAGGGATGAGGAATAGAGCAACAGAGAGTAGAGTCATCAGCAAAGAGATAGAGAGGATTTTCAAGAGAGTCAGAGAGATCATTGATGAAGACCAGAAGACCGACTGGGCATCCTCCGTCGTGCGAAGTCCTTCCTCGGCACACCTGAGCTCCTCACCACATACAAGGCTTTCATCCGCAGCTCAATGGAATACTGTTCTCCCCTATGGGCCGGTGCTCCTGCCTCACACCTAGCTCGGCTTCACGCTGTTGAAACCAAAGCTTTCAGAATTATTGGAATCTCCCGCGATGAAGCTATCTCTGAGGGCCTTTCACTCACTCACCGCAGGCAGGTAGGTGGTCTTTCTGTCTTCTACCGACTCCTCTCCGGCCTTGCACCCCCAGCTCTCTCTGTGCTCTGTCCCCCAAATATTCCTAAAGGTCGCACAAGATCTGCCAGCAACCCTCTGATGGTTAAACTGCCGAAATCTCGGCTCTCCGCTCACCTTCACTCTTTCATTCCTCTTTTCTCCCGCCTCTGGAACAAACTCCCTCACTCCCTTCAATCCCACTCCTCCCTCCAGGTCTTTAAAACAGCTGTTCACCACCATCTCTTATCTTCCCCCATCCAAAACCTTGATCTTTTCTACCCCCGCTAATTCACCCCAGATCCACCTTGTTTGAAATTCCAACTTCTTTCCTGGAAGTCCTGGCAGTGTCCATATGTTTTATACCTCTCCCACTGCCCCCTTCCCACGCCCCCCCCCCCCCCCCAAAGCCCTCGCCCTCTCTCAGATCTCTCGATGTCTCCATGTCTCTCGGTCCCTGCTCTCAAATGTTGTGTTTGTGTCCTTCCCCCTCTCTCCCCATCTTGTCTACCGCTCCCTATGTTATATGTTTTATGTGTCGGTTTGTCTTTCTGTGTGATTAATGTTCGCTCTTTCACGAGCCTCGATATTGTATACAAAAAAAAAAAAAAAAAAAAAAAAAAAAAAAAAAAAAAAAAAAAAAAAAAAAAAAAAAAAAAAAAAAAAAAAAAAAAAAAAATCACAGGGCCCAGAACACTACCTTGGGGAACTCCAGCCTGAACAGGAAGAGTAGATGAGAGAAACCCATTCAGGGCCACACGTTGACTACGACCAGAGAGGAAGTCCGCCAGCCATGCGTGGAGATTTCCATCGATACCAAAGGAGGAGAGTTTGGTGAGCAGAGCAGGGTGCCAGACCGTATCGAAGGCACGTGAAATGTCAAGGGAGACGGCTCTAATTTCCTGTTTGGCGTTGAGGACCTCCATCCATTGTTGAGAAAGCAGAAGCAGCATGTCCAGAGTACAGTGACCAGGTCTGAAACCAAATTGATGATCAGAGATCAAGCCATTGGAGAAGAGGAAAGATTTCATATCTGAAGCAATGATGGATTCCATGACTTTGCTGATAATTGGGAGAAGGCTGATTGGTCTGTAGTTGCTGGGATCTGTTTTTGCACCTTTTTTGTGCAAAGTGGTGATGTTGGCTGATTTCCAAGCAGATGGCAGATGACCTTGAGCAAAGGAGAGGGTGAAGAGAACAGAAAGAGGGAGTGAAAGAGCGGAAGCACATGATTTTAGGACCCGTGGGCTGATGCCATCAGGACCAGTTGCAGAATCAGAGTCGAGGGTTGACAGAAACTTTTCCACCTTGTCAGGAGGAAAGGACACAGAGTCCAGGAGCAGCTGGGTACGGTGGGTACAGAGAGGGATGGGTTTGGGACACAAGATTTCGAGGCAAACACAGAGTTGAGGCATTCAGCTTTTTCACGTGCGGAGTCAGCCGTTAAGCCGTTTGAGGTGAGGGAGGGGATGGAGGGGGAACAAACACCAGAAACAGATTTGACCAGACGCCACCAGGATTTGGAAGAGGGAGACAGACAAGAGAGTTCGGTCTTGAGAACGGTGAGATTATTTTTTTATTTTTTTTGTATACAAGATCGAGGCTCGTGAAAGAGCGAACATTAATCACACAGAAAGACAAACAGACACACAAAACAAATAACATCGGGAGCGGTAGACAAGATGGGGAGAGAGGGGGAAGGACACAAACACAACATTTGAGAGCAGGGACCGAGAGACATGGAGACATCGAGAGAACTGTGGGAGGGAGAGGGCTTTGGGGGAGAGGCATGGGAAGGGGGGGGGGGTGGGAGAGGTATAAAGGTGGGAGATATTGTTTCCTGGCTCTCCTGAGGGTGGACACACACTTGTTTCGGGCTTTGTGAAAGGAAATGAGATTTCCTTCCGTTGGATTTGCTTTCCAGGAGACGAAAGCAAGTTGTTTCAGGGCAACAGCCTCACCACAAGATTCCGTGTACCATGGACGGGAGGAAGGGTATGACAACTGAAGACGAGATGGGATAAATCTGTGCATGAGAGAGAGCAATTTACTTTGAAAGAATTCCCAGGATGAGTTGATGTCAGAGGCGGTAGAGATGGGAGACCAGTCCAGATGATTGATGGCTGCTTGAAGACCGTGCCAGTTGGCCTGAGTGAAATGCCAGACTCGTCGACGCTGAGGAGGCTCTCTGAGAATGGTCAGAGAGATGTCCACTTTGACAAGCACATGATCAGATGAGCCGATTGGAGCAGAAGAAGAGCAGCAGACATTTTCAGGGAAGTTTGTCATAACCAAATCCAGAAGAGAAGATGCTCCGTTGACTGAGATCCGGGTCGGGAAATTGACAGATTGTCAGTCCCAGTGAGTCGCAGAAGTCCTTTGCTGAAGAGCCATGGCTGGTGAGAGAGGTACCCACACCCAGCCAACTGGCATGGTGACAATTGAAATCACCACATATGAGGAAGAGAGAGTTGGGATGGGTAGATAGAAGTTGGTCCATATTATCAGACAGCGAGATGTAGATGGAGTCATCACTGTTTGGTGGACGGTACAACACACATATGAACAAAAGGTGGGAGCGAAGGGGAAGCCGTAGCCAAAGGTATTCCTGGGGGTGAGGTGGAGAGAGGGCAGTGGAGGGCGAGTGAGGAAGAGAGTTTTTTATAAAGATAGCAACCCCACCTCCAGGACGAGGCTCAGGTCTATCATACCGGAAGAGGGAGTAACCTGGGAGAGATACCAAGGCATCAGAGACATCATGAAGGAGGAAAGTTTCTGTTAAGCAGATCACATCTGGTTTGTCAGAAGCAACCTGTATGGAGAGATCAGTCAAGTTTGAGCGAAGGCCCCGGATGTTTGAGGTCCATACCGTTAATGAAGAGGAAGGGGGAGCATCGGGTCCAGAACAGGGGGGGGAGGGGTAGGGTAAGATGTGGAAGAGGAGGAAGAGGTAGGGAGAGCTGTTGAAGGTGTGTCAGAGATTTCAGAGATTTCAGAATAGCTTGGAGAAAGGGAAGAATGGAGCGGACAAAAGGTTTGATGGAGATTGGGTGAGGCACAGTGAGGTGTTATTTGAGGAGGAGGAAGAGTGAGGCAGAAGGTTGGGGGAGATGAAGTTGGAAGGGGGAAGAAGCAGGGAGGATGCTTTGAGGAGGGGTGAGAGGGGCATCTAGGAGGGGAGGAGCGAGGGAGAGTCTCGGAGGGGAGGGGTGTGGGGGGAGTTTAGGAGGGAGGGGAGGGAAGGGGCAAGGGGGGAGATTTAAAAGGGATGGGTGATGGGGAGGATTTGGAGGGGAGGGGTGAGATTGGATTTTGAAAAGTGTACGATTCATGGGAAACGAACATTTTTTGCAAAATGAGTTTGAGACCTTCGAGTCAAAAATATGTTTGAGGACACTGAAGGAGGGGTGGAGTTCTGGATAGTTTAGGGAATATAGAAAGGAGGAACTGTAAGAGATGGTATTATATATATTTTTTGGAATGAATAGATTTGGTGAGCAAGACGAAAGCATCCTTTTGTAGGAAAAGAAGAAAACTGTGTTATAATATATGAGAGAAAATAGTTGTTCACAGGAGAGATTATACATTTCTAATCACGTGATCGCGTGATCGCGAACGAAGAACGAACGAACAAAAAAGAACAACAAATAAACGAATAACACCTGGGAAGGAAATATTTTTTGGGGTTTTTTTTTTTTGAGTAGAGATATTAAACAAGGAGGTATGGGGTGAACGACTGGGACGAACCAGAGAACGAAAATAAATGCAACGCATTCGACGAATCGCTGAGAGAAAAACAAAACCACAAGGTCGGAGACGGTACGGTAGCCAAGCCTACGAGTACTAGGCCACAGAATATTCGCTACGCATTAACCGACGATTGTGTATACATGTACGAAAAATTAGCACCGAAAATTTTCCAAAAGATATGCTATAGGTACATACACCGAAAGATAGATATAGTCTCGACAAAAACACAATTGAGAAGGATCACTTAGCTTCGAAAGCGTGAGCGCATGGAACAGCTTCGAAAAGACGTGACCTCACCGTGAAGTGATGATATAATCTCAAACTGTGATAAGATCTTAATTAAGATAAGATCTTAATTGCTTGCAGTTAAGATGGGATAACAACCACTGTGAATGCTTCATCTTTTGTTGAATGGTGTGCTGAGAGTTCACTCCTGAATGACATCTGGGGGTCAAACGACAAACCTCACTCATTACTTCCCCGAAATCACCTGATGAAATATTAGATCACCTGCAGATCACCATTTGTCTTTTCTGTGCTCTTCTCCCAAAATTCCTTGAGCTCTATCGAAGCAAAAACTACTTGTCGGGAAGTTTTTGAGGTTTATCTCACATTGTTGTTTGTCTCGCATTAAATATGGTCTAAAGGAAGAAACCTCGTGATGCATTTTCATTACATTCCACATGCAGGTTCCAGCACACGAGTTAACCGAACGAGGTAACATGAGGAACCCCACAGAGGCTGCCCTTGTCACCTGCATCGTGGCTGCACTTGTCAAGGTGGGTTAACTTCTGAGGAGTTGGCAGGTTTAAAGTTCCGAGCAGGAATTGCAATGACATCGGAGTGCCATCCTGCAGGCCGGATGTCGAGCCACAGATATCGGTGTCATAGCACCATATAGACAACAGCTACAGGCCGTGTCCGAGTTGACTACAGGACGCGATTGGGCACGAGGCCTAGAAATCAATACTGTGGACAAGTACCAGGGCCGGGACAAACCTGCCATCATCGTCAGTTTTGTTCGTAGTGATGTGGCATCCCATAATGTGAGCTTTCTTTAGATCGCAAACACCACACTTTGTGACTTTTAGCCTGAAAGGTGCCGAGTGACAACACCAATAATGTACGCTGACCAACAACAACAACAACATGCATTTTAAGGCCATTTTCCCTGCTAGAGCGGGGGTTAGCCTTGCGGGTCCCCATGACAATCTTCTCCATTTGGCCCTATTTTCTGCATCTCTCCTTGTTAACCCCCTTGCCCGCATTTCTTCTTCCAGCATCTTAAGCCAAGTCTTTCTCTGTCTTCCCCGTCCTCTACTTCCTTCTACATTCATTTCCATAATTCTTCTCAACCAGTCATTTTCATCCTTCCTCAACACATGACCAAACCATCTCAACCTGTGCGTCTTCACAGCATCAATCACAGTATCAATAATAATGTACACTGACCGTTGAATCCAAATTCATGGCCTTGCATTCCAAACCCAATAACTTGGCCCTCCATCTTGATTTTCTCCCTCCAGCAAGGGGGGCTGCTCAAAGATTGGCGCCGGTTGAACGTGGCCCTTACCCGGGCAAAGTTCAAGCTGCTGCTGCTCGGATGTGCTCCAGCGCTGCGTAACTACGCACCGATTGCTCGTCTCCTCGATCATGCGGACACACATGGCCTCATATCCTTTGTGTTGGTTTCAAACGTCAAATATGTAATGAATGTCCATGTGAGCGCGTGCACCCGTTCATCCGTCTGTGTGCGTAGTCGTCCTTGTGTGAACGGGTGCACACAGACATGTTATCGTGACGAGTCACATGTCCTGAATAGTGAATGCTAATTGGTGTGGACAGTCATGCGTGTTTGGTTTGGTAGGAAACTGATGGACTTTTAACGGAGTTCCCTTTCGTGTGCTAACCATATTAGACGTTTTTAATCAAGTACAGGAAGTGATTATTAAAACTGGAGCAATTTTTAACCTTACTTTTACGTCACGTCATAGTGAAATTTGCTGGTAACCTCTCCAAAGAGAATTGACAAACATGCCGTTGCCTTTCTGAGCTTCATCCCAACATGGTTCCTCTTCCATCCAAGGCACACACTACCTACACATACCTCATGGAATGACCTTTCTCATCGTCCTCCCAATCTGATGACTACAATTCCATCTTCATTCCCCCGGAACTAATGAATTGCACTGGCACTGTGCTCATCTCTGTGCCCTTGTTGAAGCACGTGAGTTTCCATTCCTCCCAGGAAGTGCTGCGCTTGGTCTGTGCGTTTCACTTCCTGCTTTTTAAACTTACCTTGAATTGCTGGTCAAACCCTCTCGTTAAACAAATGCGAGCCGACGTCTGCTTTGCGAACACTTCTACGTCGATGCCTTACTTTTCTTCAACTTAAGCTCTACCTTGTAATAAGAGCTAATCATCAAATTGTATCCATTTTTGCGCTACTTGTGTCGACGGTGGGGCCGAATCAGAAAAGTGTTTGAATACGGGATGCTGTGGGGGCGAGGGGGCACCGATGCCTCCAAATTGGTTATTTCGAACTTGATTGTGACTGTTCTGCCTCGTGATTTGGAAAGTGCGAGTTTTGCTTCAAGTGTATTCTGACCTAGTTTTAATAATTAGGATTGTCGGTGCTCCTTGAAGTGCACGCATAATGGTACTGGGCATTAGTAAGGAATGTTTTTCATCCAGGGAAATGATTACACATTCAAGTTGCACAAATTTTTTTTAACTTTTTGATTAAGACCTGAAAAGTTTAGCGTCACTTGTGAAACTAATTAAAAATCCACGCTTTGTGTTAAATAAAGTAGCACACGGGGTCTAAACTCGGCACAGTTATTCTCCCATTTGAGAACTTTTTAAACGACTCCTTTTCTTCGTTCGTAGTCCTCAGCTGTTTTTTTTTAATGCGCTTACCTGAAAGGTTCAGCACCGTGTTTTATTCATGCCGCCAAGGACAACACTTGTCTGCTCCGAAATGAAGCTGATGAAACGGCTTTTGAAAAGTAGGAATTCAGGAAGGTTTGGAGGTGAATGAGGTGGATTTGTCGAACTCTCACCAGGATAAAGAGAGCTGTACTACCTCGTCAAATTATGGGTATGATACCATCAGTGCCTCTTTTCAAACGCGTCTTGGAAACACTTTTCAAGCCAACACAATCATTTATTACACTTTACTATGAATTTAAAGATTAAGGTGACGGGCTCATGTGTAGTGAGGCCACCTGATCCAACCTAAAGATGCTGGAGGGTCGAGTCTGTCCCAGCATCAGAAGTGAAGTGTTCCACATGTCACGATGCACGCATGACCCGCTAGATCAACACGACCATCCTCCCTGATCGTCACGTCGACATCACCACCTCTGGGAGAACATTGACGGCCTGCACGCACAGAGATTGAGCACATGGTTTCTTTACGGGTGCAGAACAACTTCATCGATCACTACTTGAAAAATTAGATTCAAAAGCAAACGTTTCTTTTCATACTAGAGAGGTTCGTAAAACATGATACCCCATGCAGTGCTCAAGTATATACAGCAGGGCCTTGCTGTTCGTGGAGGTTATGTTCTTGAAAATCCCCATGAACCACAAATCCGCAAACTTATCGGGTTAGGAACTTCAACTTAAAAATTTGTCTAAACTGTACCTCAGCATGTTTGTGCATTGTTTTTTGTACTATTTATTTTCATGAATAAAAGTTATTCAGACATGAAATGGTCTTATTATTTTGTATGCAACCTGTGGCTGCTGGTTGTATCATTGCCGGAAGCACGGATGTGCCGCTGATGCAGTGCCCCGTTTCCAACAAGATGCTACTCATTTTGCCGACCTTGGAAGGGTGACAGGCCAACACCAACGTGGTGTTGTTTAACAAACACCACGACAGGGGCTCAAATTCAAGACACCAAGATCTTGAGGCAGACACCTTAACTGGTGATACAGAAATGTAGCCTGGTGAACAATATAATAGTTTATTTTCTTGAGTTATTTAGATCATTAAATTTACCTTTTAATAAATAATTGATAAACTTGATCCAATAATGCGATGGCGATGTTGATAATGGCAAAGATGATTTTAGGGGGTTTGAGGGGGTTGTGAATAAATTCCCATTAACATTGCATCAGCATCGTACACAGCTATATTGGCGGGCTTTTCTTAACTCAATATGCACCCCCCCCCCCCCCCCATGCCACGCCCTCTCAAACATTAACATTCTTTGCCACAAAGATGATGTTTCAGTCCTAACTGTTAAAATGGAGGCTGACCTTTTGTGGTGCTTGTGCTTTTGTTTTTTTTTCACAGGGCAGGTGTACGGCTGTACGCGTCGAGTGCTGTACTAAGGTGTGATGTGGTTTACCACTCATTGCTTTTAGCTACGGCCACCGGATAGCTCTGTGAGTGAAAAGAAGACCGAGTGTGTAAGCCCTTCCTTCCGGTGCATACCCTCTACCCTTGCCAAGACTTTCAGACTACCTCGTAGTGGTGCACCATGGTAACTGTGCTCTTGAGGGCACGATCTAAATGTTTGGAGGATCTTGGAGTAGGCCGGTACCCCAGAGGTGTCGTGTGCATAACCCTCCATTGTGAGGACTTGCTGTGACACTCACCAATCCACCCAGGATAGGGGGAACTCTTTAGCCTTGGTAGGCAGTCCACTTAGGAGAAGGAAACTGATTGCAAATCTCCCTGCTGCCTTACAGGGTTTGTCTCTTTAGACAAAGGCTCGGCCTGCAGCTGATTCTGTGGTGGCGTCAGGAAGGGCATCCGGCCACAAATATGCCTTTTGGCGAAGCGCAAGCATGGAAACGGCCCTAAAATGACGACGACGATGATGATCTGGCATGTAAACTTTCAAACATGAGTATAAATAACATACTGAAAATTATTTATACTCCTGTGTTTAAGGGCACATTGGCAATGCAATGAGCGAATATTCCAGTATGGATTGATAGACATCTCCAAAAACAGCGCTGGTCGTCCCAACGCAAATGTAGACGTATAAATGGTGTCTCTGTTGAAGCAGTTTACCCTTAAAACTGAACTTTACAAATGCTGTTTGGATAAGTTTTAAACAAAGTACCATTATGTAGCTTGCTCTCTTTTAAGGTTAATATATTTCAAGGATTTCATGTTAACAGGACTTAGCTCAGATTCATCTGAAAATGAGAACTAGTTTTTAACCAAGATTAATAATTCTTGAACCAGTAATTGTCAGCCAACAGAGGAACAATAATAACAAGAAAAAGAGCAATCAGAGATTGCAAACCCTCGCCAGGATGTATTTTCAGTGGTTTTTAAGGCTTTTGTGTTAAAACAAATATGGCGACCGAACCACGAGACCGATGACATCATTTTTTTTTTTCTAAACTAATTTATTCCTAGATTATGCTCAAGAAATTTCATCTTGATCGGATGAAGTTTTGTACTTGTCGAATTATGACGTCATAATGGAGGCACATATGACATTAACATTTTATTCCCCATGGAGAGTTCTTTACAATGAGCCATATCAATTTTTTCCTATTCAGCACTTTCGGGGATATAGAGGTGCAAAGTTTTTCGATTTTTCCAAGATGGCGGCCGAAGCACGTGACCTATGACGTCATCATAAAAAATTTATACAGGTGGAGTTGCACCTATGGTGAAAATTTCATGTCGATCGGACCAACGGTTGCAGAGAAAATCATATTTATTCTGTGTGGACAGAAACAAACGGACTCAAATGCAACATCCTCCTCGGGTGAGAGTAATAATCCGATAGGTGAACACACCTGGAAAAAATCTTCCGGCTTGACATGTGTCAACACTGCTACATGATAACGTCACATCATGTGGGTTTTTAACCATTCCCTTGTCTGCTCGTAACAATGCAAGGTGGCCTGGGGGATTGAGCTCTTCTCAGAGCGGTATCAATGTTGAGTAATACCAGTTTTAAATGGGGGAAAGACACATGAATAGGTTCAGACAAGCTCCGAGCGGCGCAACATGTTTGCGGAGTCACCTTGCAGGTGCATCATGCCAAGTCTGCCCGACCAATATGGGGCGAGCACTGTGTGAGCCGAACCTGCGGAGGAAAGAGTGGGGTTTAAGGTGCTGGTCGTGGTGAAACAACGCTACATTCTACTGCGTGTGACTTTGGGCCGGTGTTTCTAAATATGTGGTGTGGAGTCGGGTCCAGTGCGACAGACATGGACGGAACTATGCTACCTCCTATCCACAACAATGTCCTCTACCACGAAGATGATGCAAATCGATTCTTGCCTTAAATCGTCATGAAATCTTTCCACTATTTGTGAACAACATGCTGGCACACCAGCTCGCATGCCCACCTGTGACGGGGTCTTCGTTGATGCCGACCCAGGGTGCAAAGTATCGTGAGTAGAAATTGTACGGTCTCCCATCACCACGCAACGTCACAATGACCCCACGTACGTGGACCCCGCTATCGGCTGCGAGCAGACTTGCAGCATCCACTCTCAAGCTTTCCAGGTTCTGCCTGTATCGGATGCGGTGAGGTGAGGTCAAAACACCTAGAGATGGCAGACAGCCAGCCATATTCAGATTTAGACAAGCTCTGCGAACATGTCCCTGTGGTCACTTGACTTCGAATCACCTTGTGTACGAGTCGGAGAGGCACACGAGCAGTTTCCGAGTACTGCTGGAATATTGCACCTCTCGCACCTCAAGGTCCCCTACGGCGGCCTGCACACGTGAATCCATTCATATTCATGGAGCTGACCTGATGACATCATGTGGTTAATGCATTCCCAAGGGATTTGAAATGTCAGCGTGCCGGCCTCGTGTGTAATCCTGCAAAGAATACCGTAGGTTAATCGATGCAGGGTGTTATGATTCATCCAGTGAAATGAAATCAATAAAAGTTTATAATTGAAAAAGCTGCACTTACAAGTCAAGGAAGACACTATTTGCACTTTGATTCACACCACCCATTGATCCATCAATTGTCGGTCATTCGCACTCTCTTTCCCGTCGGGCAGACACTTCCGACCACAGCGGAGAATATCAGGAGCGCTCTCCATGAGTGTGGTTACCCCGGGTGTTTTTTGAAATTTGGAAGTCGTAAGAACAACATCACGTCCGGAATATGACACGAGTGACCATTGCGTATGTGGCTGGGCCGTCTGACAAAGTGAGAAGATCCCTCTCCAAGTTTGACATTGTTACCCTCGCCCGAGGAGAGGATATTGCATTTGACTCCGTCAGTTTGTTTGTCCGCACAGAATAAATATGATTTTCTCTGCCACCGTTGGTCCGATTGACAGGAAATTTTCACCATATGTGCAACTACACCTGTATAATTTTTTGATGATAATTATGACGTCATAGATCGCGTGGTTCGGCCGCCATCTTGGAAAAACCGAAAAACTTTGCACCTCTATATCTCCGAAAGTGCTGAATAGAAAAAATTGAGACATGGCTCATTGTGAAGAACTCTCCATGGGGAATAAAATGTTAATGATGATGTCATCGGTGCCTCCATTATAACGTCATAATTCGACAAGTACAAAACTTCATCCGATCAAGATGAAATTTCTTGAGCACAATCTCGGAATAAATTAGTTTAGAAAAAAATTAATGATGACGTCATCCATCACGTGGTTCGGCCGCCATATTTGTTTTAACACAAAAGCCTTAACAACCACTGAAAATACATCCTGGCGAGGGTTTGCAATCTCCGATTGCTCTTTTTCTTGTTACATCATATAAACCACACCGAATTCTGCGCAGCAGTTACTTCATGTTAAGGACAAGATCTGGAAGGATAGGAAACGTGACTTGGTGTTTGGCATCAGATGTGGAGACGCTTCATGCACTGAGACCTACATAGGAGAATCTCAACAAACTCTTAAGGCCCATACGAACCAACATCGTCGTCCAGCTCATGAAGAGCCGTTGAACTCTGCTGTATATACCCACTTGGACGTGAATGGTCCCAGCTTTGATAACAGTCAAGTGGTCATCTTGACTTATCAAAGCATCTTTGACGTTGCATCTTGACGATGCTGATGCATCTTTGCTCATGGTAAAAATGAATCCATTTGGGAAAGAGTTGAATCACCATCTCTCAACGAAAGAGACGGTTTGCGATTTAATCTGTCACGGACATGGGACAAGCCTATAACGTCTCTCCCACGTCATCTGCAATCGTCACAGGACGCCCAGATTGGTCAGAGACCAATTCAGCCTACCAAAGGTTGAGGTCACGTGACGATTTTCAAGCTGCTTCTTCACTTCAAAATCTGCCATGAACAAGGCGAGTGGATTCTCGACGAAACGTCGGCCCTAGCGACTTGTAAGTCCAGCTTTTTCAGTTATAAACTTCTACTAAATACCGTAGGATCATTGACGTCATATTATCAACACTAGTGGGGTCACCCATGGGAATCCAACGTACATGGAGGTGTATCGTTGTGATTGGTGCAGCCGTTTTTGTGGTACCCGGGACAATAACGTTAGGCGGGAGTCCAAAGCTGAAATTGGAAAATCAATATAGCCTATTTTACTCCAGGGGGTCCCAGGATTACCCACCCAAAATATCGTTGCGATCGGTTCAGCCGTTTTTGTGGTACCTGGGAACAGACGGACGGACATTTTGTGAATTATAGTAAGATGCCGGCTTTACAATTGACCAGTGTGAAGGTGTGCTCCTAACCTTCCTCCCCACTCCCCGATACACACTAGCCTCGAAGCTATCTCGCCTGGGCTAAAATCTCGGCCCAGCTAAAAACTGTCATCCCGGTTGGTGGACATTAAAGATCCCCTGGTGTCCTTCGTGAAGAGTTTGCGAGCTGTCGCCGGCACCCTGAACAAATTCCTGCCCTAACCCGCAGAGGTCATTGCATCAGCGACCTCCAGCAGCAACCTTGTGCTGCATACGAAAGAAGAAGAATGACAAACAACGAATAACTTAATCCATGAATGGTGACCGATCTGCATTGATAAACCGGGGATTACACAAGTTGGACCTCACCTTTAACAAATCCTTTACTTCATCGGCACCCTGCAAAGACATGGCAGCACAACATGTAAACACGATTCATGAAATCACACAAAACCGTTAATGATACTGACATCACTCATGGCTTTGCTACAACATTCCAATGATAAAAATAATTAAAATTTTGCTTTCAAGGTCTGCAGAAGATCGGTTCAGGGAGAATCCACTTATTATGTATGCATGGAGGTGTGTCAATGAAAAAAAACCACAGGATAAGGGAGGATGATAGAAGAGGGACAGAAAGATAGGTAAATGTGGAAGGAATGTTGGGATGAAGTTGGAGCAAGAGAAGGTGTGTATGGAGCCAATAAGGTAGAAAAAATGTGGAGGGAATGTTGGGATGAAGTTGGAGCAAGAGAAGGTGTGTATGGAGCCAATAAGGTAGAAAAAATGTGGAGGGAATGTTGGGATGAAGTTGGAGCAAGAGAAGGTGTGTATGGAGCCAATAAGGTAGAAAAATGTGGAAGGAATGTTAGGATGAAGTTGGGGCAAGAAAAGGTGTGTATGGAGCCAATAAGGTAGAAAAATGTGGAAGGAATGTTGGGATGAAGTTAGAGCAAGAGAAGGTGTGTATGGAGCCAATAAGGTAGAAAAACTGTGGAAGGAATGTTGGGATGAAGTTAGAGCAAGAGAAGGTGTGTATGGAGCCAATAAGGTAGAAAAAAAATGTGGAAGGAATGTTGGGATGAAGTTAGAGCAAGAGAAGGTGTGTATGGAGCCAATAAGGTAGAAAAAAATGTGGAAGGAATGTTGGGATGAAGTTGGGGCAAGAGAAGGTGTGTATGGAGCCAATAAAGGTAGAAATAAATGTGGAAGGAATGTTGGGATGAAGTTGGGGCAAGAGAAGGTGTGTATGGAGCCAATAAGGTAGAAAAAATATGGAAGGAATGTTGGGATGAAGTTGGAGCAAGAAAAGGTGTGTATGGAGCCAATAAGGTAGAAAAACGTGGAAGGAATGTTGGGATGAAGTTAGAGCAAGAGAAGGTGTGTATGGAGCCAATAAGGTAGAAATAAAATATGGAAGGAATGTTGGGATGAAGTTAGAGCAAGAGAAGGTGTGTATGGAGCCAATAAGGTAGAAGAAAATGTGGAAGGAATGTTTGGATGCAGTTGGGGCAAGAGAAGGTATGTATGGAGCCAATAAGGTAGAAAAAAATGTGGAAGGAATGTTGGGATGCAGTTGGAGCAAGAGAAGGTGTGCATGGAGCCATTAAGGTAGAAAAAAATGTGGAAGGAATGTTGGGATGCAGTTGGAGCAAGAGAAGGTGTGCATGGAGCCAATAAGGTAGAAAAAACGTGGAAAGAATGTTAGGATGAAGTTGGGGCAAGAAAAGGTGTGTATGGAGCCAATAAGGTAGAAAAAATGTGGAAGGAATGTTGGGATGAAGTTAGAGCAAGAGAAGGTGTGTATGGAGCCAATAAGGTAGAAAAACTGTGGAAGGAATGTTGGGATGAAGTTAGAGCAAGAGAAGGTGTGTATGGAGCCAATAAGGTAGAAAAAAATGTGGAAGGAATGTTGGGATGAAGTTGGGGCAAGAGAAGGTGTGTATGGAGCCAATAAAGGTAGAAAAAAATGTGGAAGGAATGTTGGGATGAAGTTGGGGCAAGAGAAGGTGTGTATGGAGCCAATAAGGTAGAAAAAAATATGGAAGGAATGTTGGGATGAAGTTGGAGCAAGAAAAGGTGTGTATGGAGCCAATAAGGTAGAAAAAACGTGGAAGGAATGTTGGGATGAAGTTAGAGCAAGAGAAGGTGTGCATGGAGCCAATAAGGTAGAAAAAACGTGGAAAGAATGTTGGGATGAAGTTGGGGCAAGAGAAGGTGTGTATGGAGCCAATAAGGTAGAAAGAAAATATGGAAGGAATGTTGGGATGAAGTTAGAGCAAGAGAAGGTGTGTATGGAGCCAATAAGGTAGAAGAAAATGTGGAAGGAATGTTTGGATGCAGTTGGGGCAAGAGAAGGAATGTATGGAGCCAATAAGGTAGAAAAAAATGTGGAAGGAATGTTGGGATGCAGTTGGAGCAAGAGAAGGTGTGCATGGAGCCAATAAGGTAGAAAAAATTTGGAAGGAATGTTGGGATGCAGTTGGAGCAAGAGAAGGTGTGCATGGAGCCAATAAGGTAGAAAAAACGTGGAAGGAATGTTGGGATGCAGTTGGAGCAAGAGAAGGTGTGCATGGAGCCAATAAGGTAGAAAAAACGTGGAAAGAATGTTGGGATGAAGTTGGGGCAAGAGAAGGTGTGTATGGAGCCAATAAGGTAGAAAAAAATGTGGAAGGAATGTTTGGATGAAGTTAGAGCAAGAGAAGGTGTGTATGGAGCCAATAAGGTAGAAAAAAATGTGGAAGGAATGTTGGGATGAAGTTGGGGCAAGAGAAGGTGTGTATGGAGCCAATAAGGTAGAAAAAAATGTGGAAGGAATGTTTGGATGAAGTTAGAGCAAGAGAAGGTGTGTATGGAGCCAATAAGGTAGAAAAAAATGTGGAAGGAATGTTGGGATGAAGTTGGGGCAAGAGAAGGTGTGTATGGAGCCAATAAGGTAGAAAAAAATGTGGAAGGAATGTTTGGATGAAGTTAGAGCAAGAGAAGGTGTGTATGGAGCCAATAAGGTAGAAAAAATGTGGAAGGAATGTTGGGATGAAGCTGGGGCAAGAGAAGGTGTGTATGGAGCCAATAAGGTAGAAAAAAATGTGGAAGGAATGTTTGGATGAAGTTGGGGCAAGAGAAGGTGTGTATGGAGCCAATAAGGTAGAAAAAAATGTGGAAGGAATGTTGGGATGAAGCTGGGGCAAGAGAAGGTGTGTATGGAGCCAATAAGGTAGAAAAAAATGTGGAAGGAATGTTGGGATGCAGTTGGAGCAAGAGAAGGTGTGCATGGAGCCAATAAGGTAGAAAAAACGTGGAAGGAATGTTGGGATGCAGTTGGAGCAAGAGAAGGTGTGCATGGAGCCAATAAGGTAGAAAAAACGTGGAAAGAATGTTGGGATGAAGTTGGGGCAAGAGAAGGTGTGTATGGAGCCAATATGGTAGAAAAAAATGTGGAAGGAATGTTTGGATGAAGTTAGAGCAAGAGAAGGTGTGTATGGAGCCAATAAGGTAGAAAAAAATGTGGAAGGAATGTTGGGATGAAGTTGGGGCAAGAGAAGGTGTGTATGGAGCCAATAAGGTAGAAAAAATGTGGAAGGAATGTTTGGATGAAGTTAGAGCAAGAGAAGGTGTGTATGGAGCCAATAAGGTAGAAAAAAATGTGGAAGGAATGTTGGGATGAAGTTGGGGCAAGAGAAGGTGTGTATGGAGCCAATAAGGTCGAAAAAAATGTGGAAGGAATGTTTGGATGAAGTTAGAGCAAGAGAAGGTGTGTATGGAGCCAATAAGGTAGAAAAAAATGTGGAAGGAATGTTGGGATGAAGCTGGGGCAAGAGAAGGTGTGTATGGAGCCAATAAGGTAGAAAAAAATGTGGAAGGAATGTTTGGATGAAGTTGGGGCAAGAGAAGGTGTGTATGGAGCCAATAAGGTAGAAAAAAATGTGGAAGGAATGTTTGGATGAAGTTGGGGCAAGAGAAGGTGTGTATGGAGCCAATAAGGTAGAAAAAAATGTGGAAGGAATGTTTGGATGAAGTTGGGGCAAGAGAAGGTGTGTATGGAGCCAATAAGGTAGAAAAAAATGTGGAAGGAATGTTGGGATGAAGTTGGGGCAAGAGAAGGTGTGTATGGAGCCAATAAGGTAGAAAAAAATGTGGAAGGAATGTTTGGATGAAGTTGGGGCAAGAGAAGGTGTGTATGGAGCCAATAAGGTAGAAAAAAATGTGGAAGGAATGTTGGGATGAAGTTGGATCAAGAGAAGGTGTGTATGGAGCCAATAAGGTAGAAAAAAATGTGGAAGGAGATCTCACAATCTCCCATGTTTGTTCGTACCATAAAAATATGGTCCCTCACCGAAAGAAGCTCCAAAAATTGTGTAAATGTAATAAGTAGATGATCTTTCAGCTAATTTGAGAACTAATTGAAATGACGCTTGGTAGTCCAACCAAGGTGTATTGAAGCATGGCATGGTGGGTCTGCTCCATTCCTAACAAAAGTAATCTTGCCACAACCTGCTCTAACCACCCCGTAAGCACTGAACACGCGGAAGGAAACGTAAGGACATTAATGTGGTTCGGAACATGCAGGTCTCGAAGTACCGAGCTCCGGAGAGTGTGAGGAGGTTTGCCTTTTCAGCAGTGCATTGGAGGAAGTGCTTTCACTATCAAATAGAAGTTCAGGTTGTTACACTGTTGAAAAGACCAGAGAGACAAAAAGACGCACTTGTGGCACCGGTGGATTAAGAGGAAAGTCCAGAACGATGTTCTCTCCCTTTTTCCGGGCATAAAGCTCTCCACTCAAAGTCTCAAACGTGAGATGCACGTTGGGGTTTGCTGGAGAGAAGAACACAAGAAGCAATCGGTCATCGCTCAATTTCAATCTCAAACTGGCTTCACTCATCATCCATCCTTCCACGTACTTGCACGACCGCTGGGAATTTGAAGATGATACATTATCCGCCCCGAGAAAATGTTTTCGCAAAAAATATCAAATATCAATGCCCAGGGTACAGAACAAGCACCAGGGGGGTGACAACTCATTTACATTCAATTCCATGCTGGTCTGGGTAGAACAGGGGATTGCTATGTTCATGGGAAGTTTGCCATACCAGTTGAGTAGGTAAAAGGAATGTGTGTGAAATGGAAAATTACTAAGTTTCAGCCCATTAAGTTCAGAACCCATAGTGAGCAGAGGGCTGCACACAAACTGTGTGCGTCATTGGTTGTTATATCTCCATTGTGGGTTTCAGGTGGTGGAACTGAGTCCTCTCAGGACCCAAAGTATCCACCACCGCTTCAGTAAGGGATCATGGTTCATGGACCAACCTGTTCAACTTTTCAGAGTTTTGTTCCAAGGTCTCTTTTCAGGATCGTCCCTGAACCCCAGATTGCCTCCAGTTGTACATTTGTGGTAATATTCCCGGGACTGATTTTAGAAATCTCGATGAGGTTCTTCTTCATCATTCCTGTTGCTCCAATTATAATCACTGGTACCATTTTGATGCTCTTCAGCTTCTAACATCTCTTGACTTCATTTTTGATGTCCTGGTATTTCGTCATTTTCTTGATTTCTGCGTTGTTTAGGCCAAAATCGCTGGGTACTGATATCTCAATCAGCATTGTTGTCTTTTCATTTTTGTTCCTGAGTACAATGTCCAGACGCAATGCGTGTGTGTGTGTGTGTGTGTGTGTGTGTGTGTGTGTGTGTGTGTGTGTGTGTGTGTGTGTGTGTGTGTGTGTGTGTGTGTGTGTGTGTGTGTGCACTGGCCGCCACCACCAATCAAAGCAAGGAAGCACAGCTCATGCATGGACCAAGCTGTCTCCTCAGCGTGTGCGCATGCACACACACAAACACACACACACACCATCTATTCATTCTGTTTAACGGGCATCAGTTGAAGCATGGGCGCACAAAATGGTCTATTCTATTGTGCCAAATATTTAAATTACCCTTTTTCTATGAAGAACCTCTCCCTCCCAATACCACGTCTTCATGCTGCATGGCGGTATCGCCGGGTGCCGATGGAGGATGGTAGTTATTTATTTGGCATCAGGGGGTTTATTTGAATGTATCTGTACGATATTTGTTCGAGTGTGTTTGAGGTTCTTACCGGTTTCCGAGTAGAGTACTGCGGCGGTCGCCAGCGTGGCATGTCCGCAGAGTGGGACCTCTTGAGTTGGTGTGAACCAACGCAGAGAAAACCGAGAAGCTGCAGAAAAAGAGGTTTTATAAAAAAATATAAATAACCACCTTTAGAGGCCATTTTTCCCCGCAAAGCGGGGGTTGGCCTTTTTCGGGAACCGTGGTTGTTGTTGTTTTTCGGTCCCCTTTTTGAAGCAATGTTTTACGGCCGGATGCCCTTCCTGACGCCAACCCTTTTTGCCGCCTTTAACAACAACCAGGGAATTACCAGTGAACTGGTACTCAATTAGCCGACCTCGGAAGGATGACAGGCTGAGTCAACCCCCCTGGCGTTAATTCAGCGATCTACGCCAGGGGGGTTGACTCAGCCTGTCATCCTTCTGAGGTCGGCTAATTGAGTACCAGTTCACTGGTAATTCCCTGGTTGTCGTTAAAGGCAACCTCGGAAGGATTTCCAACCTAGAGGTTTTGAACTCCATTAATCAATCACTAAACTAAACCAGCCATTTGTGGTCCTGCGATAAAATGATCTACAACCCTCTCAACTTCTATGGCGGGGTGTGCCCTGGTTTAGAACAGGTACACCGTATCTCGGCGTGTTGTAAGAGGTGACTAAAGGGTTGGCGTCAGGAAGGGCATCCGACCATAAAAACAACTACCTCAAAAAGGGAACCATGATGATTATCATGGGACCCGCAAGGCTAGCCCCCACTCTAGCAGGGAAAATGGCCTTAAAAAGGGAATTTGTTTTTTTTCCTCTCCACTTTTGTAGCCTGTTTGGTTCCGCTCTGAATGCTTGCCTGTGACCCCCTTCACCCTTCCCCCTTTTCCCCTCCCTCTCCACCCTCCTTCCACCCGTTCAAATTAATTGTATTGTATCGATTAGTTTATTAATGACTTGTCCAAATAAAATGCATTGTTTTAAATTGGCCAATAACAAATTTAATAATGACAGATGCCATATTAATGATATTAATATTAACACGCCAAAATCCGTACGTCATGTGAAGGTAAAGCGCGACATCACATGTCATCTTCGGAGGACATTTTTGCCCTTTAAAATGGTGTGTCGGAAATAAGGATAACAGCAGAATAACTAGAACGGCAATCAGGGCAGAGCACACCTCCACCTGGTTGGCCATATCACTCAATGGTGAAGAATCACTCAAAAAATTGTACCAGCCGGATCCAGATCTTCACCAAAATCAAATCGACTCCTTCGTGTCACACACACAACCTGTCCAGCAAGTTTCGTCCTAATCCGTCCATAGGTTTTTGAGATATCTTGTTCGCAAACAAAAACAAACGGACAGACAGACAGGGGTGAAAACATAACCTCCATCCACCTTAGGTGGAGGAGGTAACGAGATTAACGTGCTAGATTGCAGAGCTACTCATGTTATCGTTGCCAAATAAGTGAATATAACCAACATGGCGGCACACATGGCATGATGGAATACCTCTGAAACCCCTCTATCATGCTGATATGATTAGCTCTGCCACAAAAGGTGGATGGAGGTTATGTTTTCACCCCTGTCTGTCTGTTCATTTGTGTCATCGCTTCTGACATCAAATCTTTCCTCTTCTCAAATGGTTTGATCTCTGATCATCAAATTGGATTCAGACCAGGTCATTCTACTCTGGACATGCTGCTTCTGCTGTCTCAACAATGGATGGAGGTCCTCAATGCCAAAGAGGAAATCAGAGCTGTCTCCCTTGACATATCACGTGCCTTCGATACGGTCTGGCACCCTGCTCTGCTCACAAAACTCTCCTCCTATGGTATCCATGGAAATCTCCACGCATGGCTTGCAGACTTCCTCTCTGGTCGTGGGCAACGTGTGGCCCTGAATGGAATTCTCTCATCTCCCCTTCCTGTTCTGGCTGGAGTTCCCCAAGGCAGTGTTCTGGGTCCTGTGCTTTTTCTGGGCTTTATCAATGATCTCTCTGACTCTCTGGAAAATCCTCTCTATCTCTTTGCTGATGACTCCACTCTCTGCCACTCCATTCCTCATCTCTCAGATCGACAGTCTGCAGCCTCCTCACTCTCTGCAGACCTGGACAAAATCACAGACTGGTCAAACAAGTGGAACATGTCTTTCAATCCTGACAAATCTCACACTCTTACTATGTCTCTCCGAAAAGACCAAATGGACAACCCTCCCATCTACTGTCTCAACAATCCTCTCCAAGAAGTTCTGTTACTCAAGCTTTTGGGTCTCACTATCTGCCATGATCTTTCCTGGGAAAACCACATTTCAAATCTGGCCTCCAAAGCCAGTCCCCGACTGGGCATCATCCGTCGTGTGAAGTCCTTCCTTGGCACACCTGAGCTCCTCACCACATACAAGGCTTTCATCCGCAGCTCTATGGAATACTGCTCTCCCCTCTGGGCCGGTGCTCCTGCCTCACACCTAGCTCGGCTTCACGCTGTTGAAACCAAAGCTTTCAGAATCATTGGAATCTCCTGCGATGAAGCTAACTCCGAGGACCTTTCACTCACTCACCGCAGGCAGGTTGGTGGTCTTTCTGTCTTCTACCGACTCCTCTCCGGCCTTGCTCCCCGAGCTGTCTGTGCTCTGTCCCCCAAATATTCCTTCAGGTCCCACAAGATCTGCCTGCAACCCTCTTATGGTTAAACTGCCAAAATCAAGACTCTCTGCTCACCTTCACTCTTTCATTCCTCTTTTCTCTTTTCTCCCACCTCTGGAACAAACTCCCTCACTCTCTTTAATCCCACTCCTCCCTCTAGGTCTTTAAAACAGCTGTTCACCACCATCTCTTATCTTCCCCCATGCAAAACCTTGATCTTTTCTACCCCCGTTAATTCACCCCAGATTCACTTTTTTGAAATACCAACTTCTTTCCTGGATGTCCTAGCAGTGTCCATGTGTTTTATACCTCTCCCACCCTCACGCCCCCACCCCCCTTCTCATGCCTCCTCCCCCCCAATCCCTCTCCCTCCCACAGATCTCCTGATGTCCCTGCTGTCAAATATTGTACTTGTGTGCTCCCCTCTCTCCCCATCTTGTCTCCCACTCCCTTTATCATGTTTTATGTGTGTTTGTCTTTTTGCTATTAATGTTAGCTCTTACACGAGCCTCAATCTTGTATCCAAAATAAAAAAATAAAAAAACTGCGCATGCACGATTAGGTACAATTCAGAGCCGACGTACTGCTAAACTACGGCTTCATGTTCAGATTTGTATTGGAAATACAACATTTAATTGAAATCAAGGTGTTCCTCCATCATAAACAAACATTTGTAGACAGACAGACGTGGACCAATTGCCTAACTCCGCTTTTCGGTTCTCGTGCGTGGAGTACCAAAATCAAAATGAAACTGAAGTTCCTCTTGACCTGCCATAGCACGTTGTCATAAATTGTTATTGAGTAGCAGGTCTTCATTTGAACTTTGACCTCGATCCTAAAGGGTTTGCCTTTGCCTTCCTAATGGAACACACACATTGGTTGCTTTGGTGATTTTTTTGCACACACACACACACACACACACACACACACACACACACACACACACACACACACACACACACACACACACACACACACACACACACACACACACACACACACACACACACACACACACACACACACACACACACACACACACACACACACACACACACACACACACCTTTCAGATCTGGGAAGGCTCCGTTCCACATTCCGAAACCCGCATACGGAGATAACAACCAACGACACACATCATTAATTGTACAGTATCTCTTCTTCCTAAGCAGAGGCAGAGCAGAAATTGGGCCATTTGTTCAGGACGCCAGAGATAGACACAGCTTGCACACTATTCACCAAAGACACTGTGGGATCTTTAATGTCCCACCAAATAATGCTGGCAGACGGGACACCAAATTTAACATCCATCTGAGGGACGCAAACTGTGATGCTTCGCTCTGTCCGCAAAGCACCAATCAGACAGTAGTTTATAGCCGGGTCGGAATCCAGCCCACACTAGACAGCTAAAAAGTAAGTACCCCACCTTTGTACCATGCCATCAGACTACATTGAGTTTATATGGACTGGAATGAACAGCCAAGTCATGTAACACGTGAATCAGGTGACTATTGCACGTCTCGGAGTGACTTACCAGTGGAAAGCGTGTCTCGTTCAGACAAGGTTTGTACAAACGCAGTTTCCGACAGGTTCATTTCGGCCGCCACACTCTGGTAAGTCTCCTCGGCCATCGCCTAGCATAACATGGCAGAGAGAAAACAACGGATGAAGCATAACAAGCAAATATTTAAAAACCTTGAACATCATCTCTACAATGTTGTCTCACTTTCCCCCTCCCCCAACACCAGACCCAATGGAGCCTGTCCTCCTCCAGTTCCCGGTGCTTGACCCTCGACACCCTTCCACACCGTGTTGAGGAGGCAGACCGCTGCAGGGTTTCCACAAAATGGCCGCCGACTGAACGCATCCACCACGAAGAGTGGGATACGCATTCCGTCCTCCTGGTGTGAACACATCCCTCCCAAGTAACTCACAGATGACCAGATGAGTATGGATGGACATGATGAATCAGGTAAAGTCTGGAACAACTACTTTACCTAATAAAAGTCTTGCAGATCAAGGTGCAGAAACGGGATGATCAATGCACTCTCCCCACTGTCGAGTAACGTCTGAGTGTCAAAGTCTGTGTGCGCAGGCAGTTTAATGATCAACCAAAACGTCCAATGGTCATCCAAGTTAAAGGCCTGGGTCGCTTTGTTCCACGGGGTAAATCCTAGTGTAGAAAACAATTTTTCATCTGAATCAAAACCATCAACCTTAAAGTACCGACTGTGTTCTACCGACTCTTCTCCGGCCTTGCTCCCCCAGCTCTCTCTGGGCTGTCCCCCCAATATTCCTACAGGTCGCACAAGATCTGCCAGCAATCCTCTTATGGTTAAACTGCCAAAATCAAGACTCTCTGCTCACCTTCACTCCTTCATTCCTCTTTTCTCCCGCCTCTGGAACAAACTCCCTCACTCTCTTCAATCCCGCTCCTCCCTCCAGGTCTTTAAAACAGCTGTTCACCACCATCTCTTATCTTCCCCCATCCAGAACGTTGATCTTTTCTACCCCCGCTAATTTCACCCCAGATCCACTTTTTTGAAATACCAATTTTTTTCCTGGAAGTCCTTGTAGTATCCTTGTGTTTTATACTTCTCCCACCCCTCCCCCCCCCCCTTCCCACCCCTCCTCCCACCAAGCCCTCTCCCTCCCACAGATCTCCCTATGTCCCTGGTCTCAAATGTTTGTGTGCTTCCCCTTCTCTCCCCATCTTGTCTACCGCTCCCCTTATAATATAGCTCCCCTTGTTATATACTGTGTCTGTTTTGATTTTTTGTGTGATAAATGTTAGCCCTTTCACGAGCCTCGATCCTGTATACAAAAAAATAATAATAATAATAATGCTTGAAAATTGAAAATTTTGAAGATTTGAAATACAACAACCAAATCAGGCCTTTACTACCATGGGCAAGCCACCATGGTGTTGGCTTAACGGTTAGGGTCGCTGGCTTGAGATCTTAGGGTCCTGACTTTTGAGCCCATGTCATGCCGTTGAATTAATACCAGGTGGGTTGACTCTGCCTGTAATCCTTCTGAGGTCAGCAAAATGAGTACCAGATGACTGGTTCCATTCTCCAACATTCATGAAAACATCTCGGTATCAGAATCAAAACTCGACACACAAATGGCCTTTAACATCGGTCACGGACAAATTCCACCCAGAATGCCTCTCGGCAGCACCCTTCCACTCCCCCAACATTTAATGCTAAATACCTTTCATCAACAACAAACAACAACATGCATTTTAAGGCCATTTTCCCTGCAAGAGCGGGGGTTAGCCTTGCGGTCCCCATGACAATCCTCTCCATTTTGCCCTATTTTCTGCATCTCTCCTTGTTAACCCCCTTGCCCGCATTTCTTCTTCCACCATCTTTAGCCAAGTCTTTCTTGGTCTTCCCCGTCCTCTACTTCCTTCTACATTCATTTTCCATCACTCTGCTCAACCAGTCACTTTCATCCTTCCTCAACACATGAACAAACCATCTCAACCTGTTCCTCTTCACAGCATCAATCACAGGCTCTATTCCCATCATCTTTCGCAATTCATCATTTGTCTTCCTCTCTCTCAACGACACTCCGCACATCCACCGAACCATTCGCATTTCCAATCTTTCCAGCCTTCGTTGCTGCTCTACATTCATGACCCATGTCTCACTCCCATAAATCATAACACTTCTCACACATGCAGCATACACCTTTCCCTTCAGCTTCAGCGACACTCCCCTCCTCATCAGCACGCCACTCAGTTCCCGAAACTTCTTCCATGCACATCTCACTCTAGCAACCGTTGCCGAGTCTGATCCACCTTCTCTATTCAGCATGTCTCCGAGGTAGCAAAATGTTTTCACACCTTCCAGCTTCACGCCGTCTCCATGATCCAACTCAACATTTCCTCCAACTGCAGCTCCCTCTGTGCACACCTTACATTTGAATGTAGCTGCCACACTGGTTAATGACCCTCCCAGACCACTACATTTTTGATGGTCATCTGCCATCTGCTTGGAAATCTGCCAACATCACCGCTTTGCACAAAAAAGGTGCAAAAACAGATCCCAGCAACTACAGACCAATCAGCCTTCTCGCAATTATCAGCAAAGTCATGGAATCCATCCTTGCTTCAGATATGAAATCTTTCCTCTTCTCCAATGGCTTGATCTCTGATCATCAATTTGGTTTCAGACTTGGTCACTTTACTCTGGACATGCTGCTTCTGCTGTCTCAACAATGGATGGAGGTCCTCAATGCCAAACAGGAAATTAGAGCCGTCTCCCTCGACATATCACGTGCCTTCGATACGGTCTGGCACCCAGCTCTGCTCACCAAACTCTCCTCCTTTGGTATCCATGGAAATCTCCACGCATGGCTGGCGGACTTCCTCTCCAGTCGTCGTCAACGTGTGGCCCTGAATGGGTTTCTCTCATCTCCTCTTCCTGTTCAGGCTGGAGTTCCCCAAGGCAGTGTTCTGGGCCCTGTGCTTTTTCTGGTCTTCATCAATGATCTCTCTGAGTCTCTTGAAAACCCTCTCTATCTCTTTGCTGATGACTCTACTCTCTGTCGCTCCATTCTTCATCCCTCAGATCGGCAGTCTGCAGCCTCCTCACTCTGCAGACCTGGACAAAATCACAGACTGGGCAAACAAGTGGAACATGTCTTTCAATCCTGACAAATCTCACACTCTTACAATGTCTCTCCGAAAAGACCGACTGGACAACCCTCCCATCCACTTTCTGAATAATCCTCTCCAATAAGTTCTGTCACTAAAGCTTTTGGGTCTCACTATCTGCCATGATCTTTCCTGGGAAAACCACATTTCAAATCTGGCCTCCAAAGCCAGTCGCCGACTGGGCATCCTCCATCGTGCGAAGTCCTTCCTTGGCACACCTGAGCTCCTCACCACATACAAGGCTTTCATCCGCAGCTCAATGGAATACTGCTCTCCCCTCTGGGCTGGTCCTCCTGTCTCACACCTAGCTCGTCTTCACGCTGTTGAAACCAAAGCATTCAGAATCATTGGAATCTCCCGCGATGAAGCTAACTCCAAGGGCCTCTCACTCACTCACCGCAGGCAGGTTGGTGGTCTTTCCGTCTTCTACCGACTCCTCTCTGGCCTTGCCCCCCCCCAGCTCTCTCTGGGCTCTGTCCCGCAAATATTCCTACAGGTCGCACAAGATCTGCCTGCAACCCTCTTATGGTTAAACTGCCAAAATCAAGACTCTCTGCTCACCTTCACTCCTCTTTTCTCCCGCCTCTGGAACAAACTCCCTCACTCTCTTCAATCCCACTCCTCCCTCCAGGTCTTTAAAACAGCTGTTCACCACCATCTCTTATCTTTCCCCATCCAAAACCTTGATCTTTTCTACCCCCACTAACTCACCCCAGATCCACCTTGTTTGAAATTCCAACTTCTTTCCTGGAAGTCCCGGCAGTGTCCATATGTTTTATACCTCTCCCACCCCCCCCCCTTCCCATGCCCCCCCCCAAAGCCCTCTCCCTCCCACAGATCTCTCAATGTCCCTGCTCTTAGATGTTGTGTTTGTGTTCCTCCCCCTCTCGCCCCATCTTGCCTACCGCTCCCCATGTTATATGTTTTATGTGTCGGTTTGTCTTTCTGTGTGATTAATGTTAGCTCTTTCACGAGCCTCGATCTTGTATACAAAAAAAACCCACTCAGCGCACATTATACATTGAATGGAGTTCACTCCGACACCCTTCCTGCACACAGCACATGACCACTTCCCAGTTCTTTCCACCTCACCACATGCTTTACCACTTGCCATCACCTTCGTCTTTCCGATATTCACCTTCAGACCTTTTGTCTCCATACATTCCTTCCACTTGTTCATCTTTTCCTTCAGTCCATCCATACTTTCCGCAATCAACACCAGATCATCTGCACACAACAACTCCCACGGTAAACCCTCCTTTACGGTCTGAGCCAGCACCTCCATCACAGCTACAAATAGTCGTGGACGTAGTACCGACCCCTGATGCACTCCCACCTTCACCTCAAACTCACCACTGTTCCCGTCCTTCGTCCTTACAGCTGTGCGCGCTCTTTTGTACATTGCCATCACAACTCTGATCAACCATTCCTCCACTTCTAACTTCCTCAATGCCCATGTCAATACTTCGCGTGGAATTATTGACAATATACTTCGCTAAATACAATATAGTATACAAAATAGTATACAATACTTCGCTAAATACCTTTCATCACCATCACAATTTTATTGATAATCTCACTGGTCAATGACTAGCACAGAAAGCCTCCCTTTTGATTTGATGAGATCATTGTTCTTATAGGTCGATACAAAATGACTTCCCCTTGAAGTTACGGATTACTTTTATTGGGCAACAAGATCAAGGAAATATCATGGCCTAATATCCGGTGAAGAATGGACTATTCCGCTCACCCTCTATGGCCATCAGATTCCCTCGATCCTCTTGGTTTCACAATGAACTGTAACTCAGCAGGGCCAGAGCTCAAGTTGTGTACTGTATACAATGCAATGGAGTGTACCTCCCCAGTGTGTGCTGGGGCACCAGCACATCATCATGCACTCCAGGATGTGGTGGAAATCAAAATCTTAATGTGAAGGCACCTCCAAAGGTGAGGCAATAAATAATCGGTTTTGACAAAGCCATTAAAAACAATGGGACCAACAGGAAAGACCTTCGAGTCGAGTCTGAGTTCGGTTCCTGACCTGACCATCAACAGTCGGTCCTTCGGTACAGGGTGTTGCATCACAAAGTGCGGTCTGGAGGTTACACAATGCCAGTTGTCCTGTCTACCAGCATTAGCTACTGGACGTAACAAATCCCACAAATGTTATCGAAAAAAGGTCTTTGTATGCTAGCACCATGATCAGACTCCCACCGTATCTCACAGTGGTGACACGTCTAGGGTCTGTTCTTGACCACGAGCGGATCGGCGCATCCAATGCACCAGAAACAAAGCATGATCACCTGCGATAACAATGACAGAGGAAATGCATCTCCACATTGAAAGCAAAATGAAAACGGAGCAATTCTCAATGCAAGGTGACCCACGTACACATGCCGGAAGTGTGTGCTTTGTGAGCCTGTGCTAATTAACCGAGAAATGCAAAACAGGGAAAAAGAAAATCAAAGCACAAAATAAATTTGGGTCCATAAATTTTAATGAATAAACAAATGTTAGCAAACTTTTTTTTTTCTCCACAGTGTGAAAGGAATTGTGTTGCGAGAAAGGAAAAGGTTTGGCTTGGTTATAGATTAACGCCGCTAAACCAGAACAAGGCCAGAATGTGGCATGGTTTGGAAAAGAGTGGACAGCCAAGTGTATAAAAAACAAAACAACTGTGCTCACAGTCAAGGCTTTGAGCACACAGAGTTGCCGCACCATCATGTCCGAGGGATAGAGCAACTAGAAAGTTCTAGAATAACCCAGAAATGTGGTGAAGAAACCACTTCCTCAATGTGGTCGTATCGAGATGAAATATTTTAACAGAAGAATAGCACAAAATAAACAGCCTCGGTGAGGGGTGTCGGGGGTTGCGGGGTAAAGTTGACGGATTGTGGGGTAAGGCACTTGACACTTTGCTAAAGGGTGACTAATACTGACGAAAATCATTCCACGGTACAGTATTGGTATGCAAGAAATAAAAGGATATATCTTGCTGCAAGCACAGGCCTCAGGGGGGAAAGGGCAGAGGAAAGGGGGACATGTGGGGGAGGGGGGGGGGGGGGGGAGAAAGTGGTTCAACGGTGCATGCAAAAATATTTCCTAATCACGAAGCTTCAAAATGGAAGGATTAACAAAGGCCGTGTGATCTTTCCCAACATCGGTCGCAAGTGGCAACAGTTATGCTTCGTTGCACGGAAACAGAGTAGCTGAAACAATTCACCCCCTCACCCCCTTCCTCTGCCAGATCACCACACCCCAACCCCCAATACACAAGCATCAACAACTGCAGGGCCTTGGGAGTTCGGCCAAGCTTCTTCCGCAAATGATTTGGATGAAGCGGAGACCCACCATAGCTGAAATGACGTGATGTCCGATGGTGTACATCAAGTGGTAATTCTGTGGTCCACCAGTTACATACCATTCCATATCAATATCAATACAGTACATTCACAAAAAAAAAAAAAAAAAAAAAAAAAAAAAAAAACCTTCTTTTACATCCCCAAACAATACATTTTCAACTTTACTCGCCCCACGTCCCCACCATGCAGGTAATAAAAACAAAGCCTTTTTGAGGCAATATCCGCGGAAGCATATTGCCAGCAATTCTTACTCATCTGCCACAGGTAATAAAAAAACAAAACCTTATAATAATAATAATAATATTGATATAGACAAAACGAAAGCAACAAACAATACATTTTCATTCCATGATTATTTCAAGACTGCAGACTCCTAAGTCTAGACTCTGATCATGCCACTAAAAGTCTTTCCTAGCTAAGTATTGGCGTCGGACACTAATTAGCACTTACCGGTTTCGCGCTACTCACCTGACATGCTGGCGCTGTTAGTGCATTCTAAACAGTCCCTTCTCCCACACAGCGAGTCGAAACAAAAAGCTAAAATACGATGCATACGATTAGATTAATAATGTCGCGCCACAAAGTGTTAGTGCAATGCGAGTTGTTTTTTTTTCATTCGTTTGCCTTCACTGACGTTCTCATGTGCGTCGGTGCTTCTGCGCCCTCGCTTGAGGTCAATCCTTCTTCAAGGCAATCGATGGCGAAAGCGAGCGCTCGCTCGAAGCTCTGGCTATATTCGGACCTTGAGGGGGCAGCGAGGCGTGCGAGAACGTCGACGAGAGGCGCGTCGGTCACGCCGGGGTCCTTCCCGCACGGCCCTCGTCCCAACGCGTGGCCCAGCATCCGTGCGGGCTACTGATCTTTGGACGTCAAGCGGTCGATGAGCTCTTGCAAGGGAGCGAGCTCTCGGCGGTCGATGAGGTTGAATTCCTGCGGGAATGAGCGATTAAAAGTGTAGGTGTTCGCACAAAGCTCCTTTCCAGTTCCATTCCGTATTTTCTTGATTAGGTTGAGGTGACACAATGGCTTCATACATACTTTAACAATCAAACATTGACGAGAGCTTTCAAATGCAATTATTGGAAGGCATTTGTTTCACAAGTTTTCTTTGAGAGGCTAACACGAAATAAATCACACAATCAGCTCTTTGGGTAAGCATGAGGGGTCACAGAAGTAGGGGGAGAAGGGGAAGTGACGAGGAAGGGCCCAATGAAACGAGACTGTGTTTTGGAGGTTTATCGCGAATTCTCTCTTTCCTAAGATAGGGGTGTGAAGATCAGTACACCAAATACTCAATATATGCATTGTCAGTTTGCGCCTGTGGAAGAGGATCGGGATGAAACTCCAAGGATTATGGGTGAAGATCTGGAGAAAGTGAGTAGCTTCAAATAACTGGGCTCAGTGGTGGAAAAAGATGGAAATGGGAATTAAGCAACTGATTAGTTCTGGTTGGAATAATTGGAGGAAGTGCAGTGGAGCGTTGTGTGATAGAAAAATACCAATGAAACAGAAATGAAGAATCGACAAGACATTTGTGTGAGACCGGCATCGTTATATAGTGCGGAAACTTGGGCAACATCAAGGAAAGATTAGCAGAAGCGGGATGTAAATGAGATGCAGATGCCGAGATGGATATGGAGTGACAAGAATGGACAAGATTTGGAACCAGTACATCAGGTGTTCAGTGAAGATTGGTGAAGCATCGAAGAAAGGAGCCGAGAAGATATCAAATTGGTTTGGTCATGTGATGAGAGAGAAAGAGAGTAAGTAGTATGTGGTGCGATGAGTGATGGAGATGGGGATTGCAAGGAAGAAGAGGAAGGATTCCAATTATACTACACACATTCGATGCTACACACAATTTATTCATTTTTTATTCAAAAAGTACATTTAATAACGTTTATATGTAAAAAATAATAGTGTAATAAAAAATAAATTATTTTGTGTTCCGGAACCAATTCATCACTTATTACATGCATTTAAAGGGAGTTATTGTTCCAGTTTGCAAACATCCAACTTACGAACACATTTTCAACTAGTACGACACTCGGTAGAGCGCATACCTCAGCCAGGCTGAACAGTGTGTTTTGTATCCCAATGATTGGCCGGATCTGGATTCGGACCTGAACCAAAATATAATCGGCTTGTTCTTGTCACCAAACCAACTCGTCCACCTAGTTTAGTCATAACTCGTCCAGAACCTTTTTTAAATATCATGTTATATATCCCTTTCACCCGATCTCTCAATGTAGTGGGGCGGCTTAGCCCAAATATTCAAAAGAATTGTGCATTTTGTGATACAAGCACCAAATTTGGCACAAATGTACATTAATATGTTGCGAACATTTTCAGATATTGGGCCACTTGAAATTCCGTAATTTTTTTTTTCAAATTTTTTCAAATTTCGTAATTTCAAATTTTTCGGGTGACACCGTCACAATTTCGGTCTTCGAGGCCGGCCGATAGGCAAAGTGTGACCGGAAGGGACGAGGTTCTCCTGACCACGTGGCCCTCGATCTGGGAAGCGAGAGGCGTTCCATTAGTGGACGCGCCCCTCACGCCCGACTTTTGGGCGGCCCCGGCAGGCCGTTTGTTTTGACGTTCCGTGACAGGCCCCGCACCCCCACCTCCGGGCCGACCGGAAGCTTGTGCTGAGTACATCATACCTGAACAACTCAGTGAGGCAGAACACAGCAGTGCACACCAGGGTGACCCCTTCAGTGCATAAACCAATTAACCTGTCCACTGCAGGGCATATAGAAATGAAGTTATTTTCTGCATATAATAATAATATAAGTTCAGTTCTATATAACAATTTCTGTTATCACCACTACCACTACAACTACCACTACTACAAGCTTTGTCTGGAATTTTGTGGACTAACAGACAAACAGACAAGCTGGGATCAAAACATTACCTCCTTCCACCATTGAGTGTAGAGGTAAACATCATGGAAATTATATCATGCCCTAGATTTAATTCATGCTTACCCGTGTATTTGCTTCACTGGTTCACAAGGTCTTTTGCATACATGTAATTCAGACTCTCGTCTTCATTGCTGACCACACAATGTTCGCAACATATTAATGTACATTTGTGCCAAATTTGGTGCTTGTATCACAAAATGCACAATTCTTTTGAATATTTGGGCTAAGCCGCCCCACTATATCGGCCGGCCTCGAAGACCGAAATTGTGACGGTGTCACCCGAAAAATTTGAAATTACGAAATTTGAAAAAATTTGAAAAAAAAAATTACGGAATTTCAAGTGGCCCAATATCTGAAAATGTTCGCAACATATTAATGTACATTTGTGCCAAATTTGGTGCTTGTATCACAAAATGCACAACAGGTTTGCTATGCTGCTACACTAATGGTGAAGAATCATTTAAAAATTAAATAATTCTCGTATGCGGATCCAATATTCAGATCTTCACCAAAATCTAATCATTTCGGCCTTGTCACATACGCTACCTCTCCGCCAAATTTATTTTGAATCCGTCCACAACCTTTTGAGATATATTGTTCACAGACAGACAAGGGTGAAAACACAACCTCAATCCACCTTCGGTGGCGGAGGTAATATCACATTGTGTTCGTAAAATGGGGACTCCCTGTTCTACTAAACGGAAGGTTTTTGGAAGTGCCAAAAAGACTAGTTGTGTTCTGGTGTTCAAGTACATAATTCAATTGAAATAAAAGAGGTTTTAAAGGCTGTAGAAAAAAAAATTTTTGTCTACCGTCGTTGATGCACCGTCTTTTACACCACCTTATTTAACAGGTCACATTAGTTTATATGTGCCTGTTGTTTGCGTTCTTTATGACATCCATAAAAACAGCAAGTTTCCTGTTTGGAATGATTTTGAATTTTGTTTGATTGGTAGATAGGTAGACAGAGTAAAACAATTACCTTCTTCTGTGCACATGTGCGACCGGGCCGAGATTCCGTACAATTTCGCAATTTAAAAACCATAGTACTGCTAAAGTGCAGGTCCATGTTCCGATTCGTGTTCTAGTGTTCAGAATATGAAATACAATTGTAATTAAGTTGTTCCTCGATCATAGACCGACGTCTGTAAACAGACAGACAGACAAAGTGAGCCGATTGCCTAACCTCATTTTTTGCATTGCGTGCGTGCGGTAATAAAACAAAAACAAGCCTATGTGGGGTACTGTAGAGTTTACCACCTGCCATGTCGGAATTACGACCCTACAACTGACTGGGAGGCTTCCCGACCCGCCGTCCTATCACAAAACGAGTGCACGCTTATGCAGGCACCTGGATGAAGTAAATGAAGTGCTTGAATGAAGTGTTCAAGTGCGCTTCTTCCTCCAGGCTGATTACGGTGTTAAAGTGCTGATGGTAAATGTGTGCATAGACACGGAACAGGCGCTTCAGGATGGTCTTGGCCACAGCGATGAAATTCTTTGGGAAGGGTACACCTTTGGACGTGTAGCGGGGGAGTGGGGGAAGAAGCAGATGCACAGTAAGCGGTCAACAAGAGGTCCTGCACTCAAGATGAGCCCCGAGTGACATCAATGGTTGCAAAAACTGCCACTAGAGTTAAACAAGGAAGTGGAACAATCATTGTTTTACAAATTTTAAAAGATTTACGCAACAAAATAAAACCTATACAAGACTTCAGGTGAACTACCTCCTCACCTCGTATAAATGAAATGAACTACGTCTTAACATAATTATCATAAAAGTGCGCCGAACTCCTTGGCATCGGAAACCCACCATCACCCCCCCTCCCCCCACCCCCCCAATCACTTCAACATGCATTAAGAATATGGAGATGTGATACAATGGTCATTTCCTTTCGACGAATTAATATCGCAGAATGACAGTTTTCGAATCTGAGATAAGAAATCTATGTATCCATGGCAATAAACACCACAAAGCCCAAGATACATGATGATTACCAAGCTTAGAATGTGCGTGGGGGCGAGGGGAGGAGGATAAAAAGTAGAGGGAAGAGTGGGAAGAAAGGGCAAAGGATGAAAAGAGGAGTTGGGGAAGAAAAAAAAAATTCAGGTGAGAGGAGGTGGAAGAAAAAGAAGAGGAGGAAAATAGGAGGTGGGGTGAGGCTGCAGATGCCTCCTTTGCTCAAACTGGCAGACGTGACCTGAATGATAAGCTAACTCAGCGTGTTTATAACTCATTTACCTTTGTAATCCCATTCACGTCACGTTTGGCGGAGTTTATTTCCTATCGTGACATCGCACAGAAGCGTTTCAGGAAGAACGCAGCGTCGCCCAAACCAATAAATCATGATCCTTTGCTCGACACCGGCCCAAAAAAACAAAACTAGGAAGGCGGTCGTACCGATTTTGCTCGGGAAGAGGGTTTCTTCATCGAGCTGATCTTGCACCCAAGTCATCAAATAGTCGATGTACTCTGGAGCCGAGCACTTGATTGGCTTTTTGATGGTCGTACCATCCGCCCAGTGGTATTCGTACCTGAGGGAGATCGGTGTTAACTCCACAAACGGGGGATAAACGTGCATCGGATAAAACGAGTACCAACTGGTGGGGGTTTTTTAAAGTCTATAAAAATTAATAAATAAACCTCAAGAGGTCAGATCAAGAAGTTTATTTTCACACAATACAAGATGCGCAATGGAAAAGTCATTCGAGAAGGAAACAAAAGCGTGCGCGAGCGGCGTCACATACTATGCTTCCTGTATAATGCCATGCCCACAACAACCAATCGGAGGAAGTGGACTTGGCAAATCGATGCAAGAGAACCAAAGCACGAAAGGAAGAGGATGGACCGTTTTGGTTCACAATCGCAGAGAGCCAATCGGAAAACGTTTCACCGTCTTACTACAAGACATTCACACCGAGTACAAAGACTCGTACTGTGGTTCGCTCACAACGACCACCTTCCATTGTGGTTACCTCATGAACACGGATTTGGACAAGATCAACTTCCTCAGCATTTCCACTTCCCTTGTACTCAATAGCATGCATCTGTGTGCGTGTTCCCCTTGACAGTCTGTTGACACCCGAGTGCTCTACCTCGTGTCGTACAGTTCACAAAAAGGAATAATGATGAAAGTGGAATGGAGTGTTACTGAAACAGGGTAATTGTGGAACATCATGTACGCTGGACTCACTTAGGGCCTGCAGACATCACGGGACAGGTCTCCTCGGTGCAGAAGTCTGTGATCGTGCCATACAGCATATTGATTTGGTTGAAGAAGTCCACAGCTGAGAGGTACGTCATGGATGGAACAAAGTGGATAAACAAAGTTAAAAACAACACATTTTAAACTTTACATCATGTGTGATGTCACGCCTGAGAGAAAACTAACTCTTTGTCTGCATCGTCATGCGTTCTCGTTCATGAAGAAACGACGGCTCGGACATTGCGCCTGAACAGCAATTCTGTTCCAGTGTTCTAACAATATCCTCCAGGTACCATATCCAGGTCAAGGGTTATTACATTTTGACCGGGGTTTATCCCTCACTTCCGAACCATAACATCAAGATAGACAAATGTTGTTTTCCATCGCCACTTTTCCATCTTGCTATAATTCACCAAATGTCCGTCCGTCCGTTCGAAGGTACCGCAAAAACGGCTCAACCGATCGCAACGATATTTTGGGTGGGTATTCCTGGGACCCCTGGGAGTAAAATAGGCTATATTGTTTTTCCAATTTTTCCAAATTTTCCAGTTTTTCCAAACATGATGGAATATTATTTACCGATATGAACAGTGATGTGGCTTTTGTTGAAATTTTATAAATACTGTTTATTCTACATACCAGGAGAGAGTAGATCGACTCCTGACGAACCCTTCCTATATAAACGTGCGGCTCCGAAGTAACACGGCAGCGTGTGCAAAGCGACTGAGAAACAGGTGTAGCGGCCGCTTCCGTGTTACAGATTCGGCGCGCACTCTTCACACATAAACGTGCGACTGAGAAAGACGTGTAGCAACCGCTTCCGTTTTTGCAGAATTCAATCTTTTTTCAAAATGGACGCCATGTACCGTTTAGATTTTGATGATTTGCGTGTGATATGATTCAACGGATGTTTATATGAATCGTTTAAAATAAAAAAAGCCCTCAATTTCTGATATTTTGCCTTTTCATTTGGGCCTCCCAATTGAAGCCCCGCCCATAGGGCGGGTACCGTTGCTAGTGTTGATAACAGATAGTTATTCGCTCGTGCTTTCCTTAGTCAAGGCCATAGTGAGTAGGCCAGACGATTATATTTGGCTTGTGAGGCGCAACTTCAAAACCACAAAGTAAACCATGCTCCGAGTCGACGCATGTTGATTTGACACGCATCTGCGTTTCGCTTGCAAACCCGTTAAACCACACTTGGTGGTATTGTGGTTAAATCATCCACTCGGTATTTATGGGTAGAGTACGAGGTGTCGGCATTTCAGTGTCGGAATTTATGGTGCAGGTCGTCCCTGGGCCTTTAATAAAATGTGGTAAATAACAACGAAGCAGGTTTAAAAAGATCGGGTCGGCTCAGATATCACGGACGCGTGGATTATGCAAGGGAAGTGAAGGAAGGCGGAAGTAAACCACGGACGAGTCAAGAATATTGGAGCTTACTGTTCACGGCGACCCATTCATTGAGGTCTTCTCCCTCTGGAAGAGCGACGGCTTGACGTAAATTCCCACTTCCTAATGTGGCCTCAGCATGCTTAAGCAGATCCGCCTGATGTGAACCTGGTAGAAGTGATCGCTTTGGCTTGAATGTTTTGGCCGGTCGGCTGCTGAAAACGGACGAAGAAGAAGAAGTGGATTAAATTGCTGTGAGAAAGAGCATCAGATTTTCCGTGATATAGATGAGGTCCATCAATTTGCCACCATTAAACATGCCAATCTCTATTGCCCCGTCAACGAGTTAAGTTTCATAAAAATACAGCAGAGAGAAAGATTGTCGAAAAAAGTGAGGGTAAAGGTAGATATACGACCAGGGTCAAACGAGTCATTTGTGACGTCATTATTTACTTCCTCTCTGTCATGAAACATGCACACACTCCCCCACATCATTCATTACACAGGAAGTAAAGATATGAAATGTCAAATGACCACAAGTGGCTAACACAGCAGTGCAGGAGATGATATCAAATACAAATGGAAAAGCAAAATGAAATTAGATTAGACTAGTTTACTCGAGCATTCTGCTTCGGAAAATATACGTTGAGGGAACCAAAGGTAAAATGCTTCGGTGCTCACAGTTCAGCTTCTGGAGGCACTCAGCTATTGCATTTTCACACACCTGAATCGATACTCGCTCGCACCTTGCACATGGGCTTAAGGTGAAGTCACACCTGGTGTCCTGTCCCTCCCTCGTCACACTTCACGCTCAGTCCAGTCCCGCGCCTGGTGCCATAACTCATCCCATCGGTGGCATGCACCCCATCCCTCGCCCCGACCAATAGCCCTAGCCCAGGGTCCTCGCCCCTACCCCAGAGTCATGGTCCATAGCTCGGCGCCCCCAACCCTCTCCTCAACACCACAGCTCCTTAACCCCGTCTCAGCCCCAAGCCTCAAACCTTGTTCACATGGGCTCCACTCCCTTCGCCTTGCACCCCTCCACCCGCTTCCCTCACCTTGCACCCCAATCCCGTTGCCTTGCACCCCGCTCCGGTCCCTTTGCACCTCCCCCCCCCCCATGCCTTGCCTCCCACTCCCTCGCCTTGCCTCCCAGCCCCTCGCCTTGCCTCCCAGCCCCTCCCCTTGCCTCCCACCCCCTCCCCTTGCCTCCCACCCCCTCCCCTTGCCTCCCACCCCCTCGCCTCGCCTTGCCTCCCACCCCCTCGCCTCGCCCCCCACCCCTCGCCCTGCTCCCCACCCCCCCGGCCTTTCTCCCCACCCCCCTCCCGGCCTTTCTCCCCACCCCCCTCCCGGCCTTTCTCCCCACCCCCCTCCCGGCCTTTCTCCCCACCCCCCCCCCGGCCTTTCTCCCCACCCCCCCCCGGCCTTTCTCCCCACCCCCCGGCCTTTCTCCCCACCCCCCCCGGCCTTTCTCCCCACCCCCCCGGCCTTTCTCCCCACCCCCCCGCCTTTCTCCCCACCACTCGCCTTTCTCCCCACCCCTCGCCCTTCTCCCCACCCCTCGCCCTTCTCCCCACCCCTCGCCCTGCTCCTCCCCCGCCTTTCTCCCCAACCCCCCCTCCCCGCCTTTCTCCCCACCCGTCGCCCTGCAACCCTCTCCCCCCGCCTTTCTCCCCACCCGTCGCCCTCCTCCCCACCCCTCGCCCTGCAACCCCCCCCCGTCTTTCTCCCCACCCCCTCGCCTTGCTCCCCAACCCCTCGCCTTGCTCCCCACCACCACGCCTTTCTCCCAACCACCACGCCTTTCTCCCAACCATCCCGCCTTTCTCCCAACCATCCCGCCTTTCTCCCAACCATCCCGCCTTTCTCCCAACCACCCCGCCTTTCTCCCCACCACCCCGCCTTTCTCCCCACCACCCCGCCTTTCTCCCCACCACCCCGCCTTTCTCTCCACCACCCCGCTCCCCACCCCTCGCCCTGCTCCCCAACCTTTCTCCCCACCCCCTTGCCATGCTCCCCACCCCCTCGCCTTGCTCCCCACCGCCTCGCCTTGCTCCCCACCCCCTCGCCTTGCTCCCCACCCCCCCCCGCCTTTCTCCCCACCCCTTCGCCTTTCTCCCCACCTCTCCGCCTTTCTCCCCACTCCCTTGCCTTGCTCCCCACCACCCCGCCTTTCTCCCCACCACCCCGCCTTTCTCCCCACCCACTCGCCTTTCTCCCCACCCACTCGCCTTTCTCCCCACCCACTCGCCTTTCTCCCCACACACTCGCCTTTCTCCCCACACACTCGCCTTTCTCCCCACACACTCGCCATGCTCCCCACACACTCGCCATGCTCCCCACCCCTCGCCTTGCTCCCCACCCCTCGCCCTGCTCCCCACCCCTCGCCCTGCTCCCCACCCGCCCCGCCTTTCTCCCCACCCACTCGCCTTTCTCCCCACCCACTCGCCTTTCTCCCCACCCACTCGCCTTTCTCCCCACCCACTCGCCTTTCTCCCCACCCACTCGCCTTTCTCCCCACCCACTCGCCTTTCTCCCCACCCACTCGCCTTTCTCCCCACCCCTCGCCCTGCTCCACACCCACTCGCCATGCTCCCCACCCCCTCGCCCTGCTCCCCACCCTTCGCCCTGCTCCCCACGCCTCGCCCTGCTCCCCACCCCCTCTCCCTGCTCCCCACCCCTCGCTCCCCAACCCCTCGCCCTGCTCCCCACCCCTCGCCCTGCTCCCCACCCCCTTGCCTTGCTCCCTGGCGGTGCCACACACAACACAATTCCTCCCGGCAGACTGACCCTCGCCTGCAAGCTTCACAGATCCTCTTCCGCACACTAACGGTTCAACTGCGCACTCGAAAAACCCAAAGAACTTTGGGCGCGGTTGCACACATCCTCCATCAACAGTAAACGCGTCCAGTGTAAGGCAAATTCGTGCTTTGATCATTACTTTAGTTTGGGATTCCCCTCATCCTCTCGTGTCTCCTACTCTTCGGATTGTGAGGCCTGACACTGACAGGACGGCCATGGCGCCGGTACGATCGAGTGAGCGCGATACTCACAGCAGGAAGCTCATGTTGTGTTGATAGGTCCGTGAAGCCCCTCGGCTCCTTTTCCCGCTGAGGAGATCTTCCCCTCACGACCTCTCGCTACTGCGCCTCAGTTCTCGCTACTCCCCTCCGAACTGAACGTGAGTGAGGTCCCTTCCTTGTTTCCTTGGCCTTCACAACACGTAGCCCAAGCCCAATGGCGGACACGGTACACAAGGGGCGCTCTCGCCGCGGTCATGATCCTGAAACCAAAACTTCCCAAACATTCAAGCAAAAATCGTCAAATTCCACATCTTTATTCAACCATAATCTTTATCGAACATTCTAATAGTAATACGCTAGTAGGTGTTTATTATAAGTGGAATGAACTGCATTAAGCTTTTACTTTATATATTTCGTTATTCAACATTATATTTAGATAATTTTGTCCAATTTCTTCCAAGAGTATTATATCTCAGTCGCTTTTACATGTATTATAAATAAAAAAAATTGCAACAGTTTACCGTAAATACAAAAATAGTATCGAGTTAGTATTATGAAACAGCAGGCAGCGTATACACCGCCCAATTCCATGCATCACCGAGTCAAATAAAAATTGCATCGACATGTTTATCTAAACTTGTCACAATAATCTCCAAATATTGGAAGTCGTTCTTCATTTTTAGCCGTATCGCTATGATCACCTTTTGTTTTTATATATACCGACTGTACATTGTTTTCTCATACGTACCTACCAACAATACCCGCTACCTTTGAGAGAATTAGTGAGTGTGCTCCCGCAATGGGGGACGGGGTTATCCGAGGTACTCCCAACATGTTTACAAAATTTGATGGAGATCGGCCGAAAAATCATAAGTCGTCTCTCCTCCGACACCTTCAACTTAACGGGGGAGGGGAGGATTTCTTTTTTCCTTGTTTGTATGACCTGACCCTGGGTACTACCAACACATGGAAAATTTGGTGGAGACCGGTCCAGCCCCTTTTTCTTTTTCTTTTTTAATGATTTTCAGATGTACATACATACATACATACATACATACATACATACATACATACATACATACATACATACATACATACATACATACATACATACATACATACAGTTGCAGCCACGAGGTTCGGGTCTACTGGAGGAGGGTCTTCGGAGATGTATGGACCGATTTTGTTCATGCTTGGTACAAAGACAACACATGTGGTATACATATGCGCATCATTTTCTTTCGTGATGCGATCAAAGATGGCCGACAGGCGGCCATTTTAGTTGGAAAAAAACCCTGATGATGAAGGACGTCCTCAACCATTTCTCAGATATGAATTTACCGATGTTGTTCAAACTTGACACACATAATGAATGATGTCTTGCATAAGCACGTCATTTATTTTCGAGTTCAGATCCAAGACGCCCAACTGGAGGCCATTTTTGTTACGTAAACGTGTCCCAACCATTTCTCGACATGCATGGACCGATTTTGCTCAAACCTGGCACAAAGACAAGAATACATTCGAGTATACATATGCCGAAGATTCTGTTTTATAAGCCGACCAAAGATGGCCGACTGGCATCCTTTAACTCAACACAACAAAATTACTAAAACCATGGGGGCGATGACATTTTATGTCTTTTTCTCCTTGTTAAAATTGTGTTCCATATTGATTTGTTAAAGTTTTGTCTCTTATATGTACTTTCTTAAGTGAAGGTTAAGTTAAGTTCGGGTGACAAAAGAAAATTCCCTGGAAACATATCCCCCAGACCCCCACTATGTATATGGGAAAATTATATCCGAATAACGTCATTTTGTGTAACGTTGAGGTTTTTAAGAACACATCTACGATGTAAATCGGTTGCACATCGTTGAAAGTAAATATAATGACGGATGTTTTCTTTCACAATGACGCGAGATTCCCGGAACTCCTCAGACAAAGATTTTAATAATGACATCGGGTCTATGGGTCCACGTCGGGAGTCGTTTAAGAGAGCATAGTCAGAAACAGACCGCTGCCTCGATCGCTCCCGGAAATGAATTTAAAACCCCGGATTTTTTTGTTTTTTTGTGTACAAGATCGAGGCTCGTGTAAGAGCTAACAATGATCACAAAAAGACAAACTGACACATTAAACATAAAACATATGATAAAGGGAGCGGGAGACAAGATGGAGAGCAGAGACATTGGGAGATCTATGGGAGGGAGAGGGCTTGGGGGAGGGGAGGCATGGGAGGGGGGGGGGGGTAAAAAAAAAACATGGACACTGCAAGGACTTCCAGGAAATAAGTTGGTATTTCAAAAAAGTGGATCTGGGGTGAATTAGCGGGGGTAGAAAAGATGAAGGTTTTGGATGGGGGAAGATAAGAGATGGTGGTGAACAGCTGTTTTAAAGACCTGGAGGGAAGAGTGGGATTGAAGAGAGTGAGGGAGTTTGTTCCAGAGGCGGGAGAAAAGAGGAATGAAGGAGTAAAGGTGAATAGAGAGTCTTGATTTTGGCAGTTTCACCATAAGAGGGTTGCTGGCAGATCTTGTGCGACCTGTAGGAATATTTGGGGGGACAGAGCACAGATAGAGCTGGGGGAGCAAGGCCGGAGAGGAGTCGGTAGAAGACAGAAAAACCACCAACCTGCCTGCGGTGAGTGTTAAAGGCCCTCAGAGTTAGCTTCATCGCGGGAGATTCCAAGCAAAATTTTCCAAAATTTGAAGCAAAAACATGCCCACTGCCGATGTGTACATATAATATACATCATGGTTACATTGCTCAGATGATTCAATTGCACTTAGCCAGAGGCTTGAAGCCTAAGGATTGAAGCATGAGGCCTATACTTATTGTGGCCTTCACAAGATCCGTGACGCCTATCGGCTCCAACCTTTCGATATTTGATGATTGTTTTAACAGTCACTTTGGACGTTTTACACTGAAGGGAAAACTTGTAGGCATGGCGATTGTGAATATGACAGCTCCGAAGATGTCTTTCGCTTCGCATAGCACCAACATGGCGGCCGTTTGATTTTCAGGGGACAATTGTGGGTGGAGTCAAGCCAGTTGTCCAACCAATGGGTGGAAAGGAATGTTGCGGATGGACAACAAGCGTATTATTATATAGCCTCGCAGTTTACCCACCCTTTGGTGGATTTTGCATGCAAATTATTTCCTGAACAAAGTATATGCTGGATTGCAATAAAACCCTGATATCAGATATCATCCATACACATTGTGCTATACTACGAGTTATATGAGAGCTGTTTGAAGTGCGTCCGTGCAAGAGGCTGGGAATCCCAGTATGGTACTAATCGTATGAAACAGCCGCTCCCTACAGGACTGTAATACCCCTCACTCTGCCACCACCACAAGGTGGTGTTATAATCTCACATTGCAGTTGATGACAAACAAGCATCGTGTTTTTTGGTTTTGTTATATGGACTAGCAGAGTACCCACCCCCTGGGTGGGTCGGGTTTGTGCAATACTTGCTGAGTATGTGTTTTGTGGTATAGTGTGTTTTACAAGAAGACCATAGATGTTTGGGTGGTTTGCACATAAAAAGTTATAGATGGTCTAAAGGTAATAGTTAGGGTCTAAGCTCTAAGGGGTTGAAAGGTCTTATCTCTCAAGCATGTAAGAAGCGTCGAAAAAGGTCGAAGCAGTCTAAAGCTCTAAATGGTAAAGGGTCCCAGCTGTCTAACATGTCTGAAGGGTGTAAGGTGTCTATATGGTGTTAAGGTCTAAGGGGTCTAAAGGGACTTAAGGGGTGTAAATGTTGAAAGGTTCTAGGGGTCTAAAGGGTGAAGGAATCTAAAGGTATCGAAAGGGTCTTAAAGGTAAAAGAGTATTAGGGGTCTCACAGTCTAAACTGTAAAGGGTTGAAAGGTTTGAAAGGTACATTCCAATAGTACGTAATTAATAGATGTACATGTAGTCAGGGTGCAGCTGATGTTCAAACAGTACGTACATTTTTTTTATTTGTTTTTGTACACTTAGTTTAGGCTCATATGAGAGCTACCGCATGGAACATATAATAAAGGGAACAGGAGACAAGGGGGAGAGAGAGGGAAGCACAACAAGAGTCGAGAACACGGACATCAGGAGATCAGTGGAAGAGAAAGGGCTGTGGAGGGATACACGAGATAAACAAGATGGACACTTCAAGGACTTTCAGGAAAGAAAACAGGGAATTTGAAGGAGGTGGATTTGGGGTGGATTAACGGGGGTAGAAAGGATCAAGGTTTTGGATGGGGGAAGATAAGAGATGGTGGTGAACAGCTGTTTTGAAGACCTGGAGGGAGGAGTGGGATTGAAGAGAGAGAGGGAGTTTATTCCAGAGGCGGCAGAAAAGAGGAATGAAAGAGTGAAGGTGAGCAGAGAGTCTTGATTTTGGCAATTTCACCAGAAGTCCCAGACGAGGGTTACTGGCAGACATTGCGAGTCCTGCAGGAATATTTGGGGGACAGAGCACAGACAGAGCAGGGGGAGCAAGGCCGGAGAGGAGTCGGTAGAATACAGAACGACCACCAACCTGCCTGCGGTGAGAGAGAGAGAAAGGCCCTCAGAATTAGCTTCATCGCCGGAGATACGAATTATTCTAAAAGCTTTGGTTTCTACAGCGTGAAGCCGAGCTCGGTGTGAAGCAGGAGCACCGGCCCAGAGGGGAGAACAGTATTCCATCATCAAAATAAATAGATATATAAGTCACACGGATTCACGGTTTCACGGACGGACGAATGGATCGTGTTTTTTGTTTTTATATCTACTGTACAGTACCAGCGTGGATCGGCTTGCTACGATCGCCTCACCACACGTCACTGCAGAGGCATACGCTTCTTTTGATTGAGGATAACGACCTGACTGAATTTGAGTTGCTGTGATGTCATGGTTTGGAGCAGTCATAATACAAACATTTATTTTGTACAAATTTATTGCTTGCAAAATCGAAAAAATAAGGTGTAGAGGTCGTCACAACTGGGAAGGCTATCGATTTTGATGTCAATGGTCAAGGTCATCATGATGTAAAATATCGTCATTTTTCATGCGATTGAAACTAAACAGCAATTGCTGTTTTTTGGTCAAAATTCAAAAAAACTAAAAAATTAAAATTGGGAAAAAATGTGAAAGCTTTGGTAAACAATTGGGAAAAAAAGAAAGAAAAAAAATTGGGTCAAAAAAATAATTGGGAAAGCAACTATGAGGCCAACAGGTCAAAGGTCATCTCAAGGTCAAACTGCGAAAATCATCAATTTTCATCTGATTAACCTGAAAATTAAAGAGCAATTGCATAGCGCATCACTGAATTGGGAAATCAACTATTTTGAGGTCAAATGGTCAACGGTCAACTCATGGTCAAACTTCTAAAATCATCCGTTTTAATCTGAAAAATAATCAATTTTCATCTGATTGACCCTAGCTATGATTAGGATTGTCAATTTCAATCTTCATGAAATGACAATTTGATGTCTCCATGGCACCTTTTTGGGGGGGAGGTGGGGTGGATTTTGCAAGTATCATGCTCTGCATGATGTCTTTCTTTTTTGTAATATTGGTCATATTATTTATTTGCAATATTAAAAGGTCCAAGTGGTCTGAAACTCTAAATGGTCAATGGTCCAAGCTGGTCAAGTAGGTCTATAGGGTATTTGGGGTCTTTTTGGGTCTTCGTGGTCTTTAATGGTCTTCAGGGTCTTTAAGTGTCTTTTGGGTCTTTGGTTTTTTTTTGTCTTTTGGGTCCTCTGGGTCTTTTGGGTCCTCTGCGTTTTTGGGGTCTTCATTGTCTTTTGGGTCTTTGGGGTATATTGGGTCTTTGGGATTATATTGGGTCTTTGGGTTATTTTAGGTCTTTGATCACTGGGAAGCCTATCGTCACACTGTCCTGATTTTGGGTCCTCTGGGTCTTTTGGAGTATTTTGGGTCCTCTGGGGATTTTGAGTCTTCAGGGTCTTTGGATTATTTTTGGTCCTTTGGGTCATTAAGGGTCTTTGTGGTCTTTGTGGTCTTTGTGGTCTTTGTGGTCTTAAGGGTCTTAAGGGTCTTAAGGGTCTTAAGGGTCTTAAGGGTCTTTGGGACATAAAGGGTCTTCAAAGGTCTCAGCAGTATAAAGGCGCAAAAGGTATATTCCAACAGTACATAATTAATAGACAGGATACAACCGATGTTCAAACAGTATGTAATTAATAGATATATATAGTCACACGGCTTCACGGAAGGTCCGTATTTATCGGTTTTATATTGTCGTGTCCCCGGGCTTAAGACACCAAGAGGACCTGGGAAGGTGCACAATCTTACCTCATCAGGAACACACACAGGGTTAATCCGAACCCACGAACAAGGAAACGGACATGACACACAAAAGTAAGATGCAACAATAACCAATTTAATGAAAATAAATGCAAGAAACAATGAAAGGTGAGGTAAAAACTAAAATTCCTAATTGAGACGTCTCCACTCAGACTCGTATACAAACAAGGGGGAATGATAAAATAAAATAAATAATGGCATTTTGTATAGTTTTGTACACGAACTGTCACCCCCACCTTCCTCTCATGGTCAAACCAGCTATGGAGGATAACACTGCTCTTACTCAGCACCAGCGAACTGAACCAGAACAGCCAAAGCCGAGCAACCGGAAGCACAACTCAAACCGTCCCCCACGTACCCAGAACCAGACGACCGAGAGACCAAGACGGCGAGACGTGTCCCTTTCTCCTTCGGCTCCCGAATGTTCCACGCTGACATCACACTCTGTCCAATCACCGAGCTCCACTCAATCATCCCATTGCGCCTCCACCTCTACCATCATCCCATCACGCGTTCTGATCAGAGGGACGTCACACTGTCCCGATCAGAGGGACGTCACACTGTCCCGATCAGAGGGACGTCACACTGTCCCGATCAGAGGGACGTCACACTGTCCCGATCAGAGGGACGTCACACTGACCCGATCAGAGGGACGTCACACTGTCCCGATCAGAGGGAAGTCACACTGTCCCGATCAGAGGGACGTCACACTGTCCCGATCAGAGGGACGTCACACTGTCCTGATCAGAGGGATGTCACAGTGTACCGATCAGAGGGATGTCCCACTGACCTGATCAGAGGGACGTCACACTGTCCCGATCAGAGGGACGTCACACTGTCCCGATTAGAGGGACGTCACACTGTCCTCATCAGAGGGATGCCCGACTGTCCTGATCAGAGGGACGTCACACGGTCCCGATCAGAGGGATGTCGCACTGTCCCGATCAGAGGGATGTCGCACTGTCCCGATCAGAGAGGATGTCACACTGTCCTGATCAGAGGGATGTCCCACTGTCCTGATCAGAGGGATGTCCCACTGTCCTGATCAGAGGGATGTGACCCTGTCCTGATCAGAGGGATGTGACCCTGTCCTGATCAGAGGGATGTGACACTGTCCCGATCAGAGGGATGTCACACTGTCCTGATCAGAGGGATGTCACACTGTCCTGATCAGAGGGATGTCACACTGTGCTGATCAGAGGGATGTCACACTGTCCTGATCAGAGGGATGTCACACTGTCCTGATCAGAGGGATGTCGCACTGTCCTGATCAGAGGGATGTCACACTGTCCTGATCAGAAGGACGTCACTCTGACTCGATCAGAGGGATGATACACTGTCCTGATCAGAGGGATGTCACACTGTCCTGATCAGAGGGATGTCACACTGTCCTGATCAGAGGGATGTCACACTGTCCTGATCAGAGGGATGTCACACTGTCCTGATCAGAGGGATGTCACACTGTCCTGATCAGAGGGATGTCACACTGTCCTGATCAGAGGGATGTCACTCTGTCCCGATCAGAGGGACGTCACACTGTCCCGATCAGAGGGACGTCACACTGTCCCGATCAGAGGTATGTCCCACTATCCCGATCAGAGGGATGTCCCACTGTCCTGATCAGAGGGATGGCACACTGTCCTGATCAGAGGGATGGCACACTGTCCTGATCAGAGGGATGGCACACTGTCCTGATCAGAGGGATGGCACACTGTCCTGATCAGAGGGATGTCACACTGTCCTGATCAGAGGGATGTGACACTGTCCTGATCCGAGGGATGTGACACTGTCCTGATCCGAGGGATGTGACACTGTCCTGATCAGAGGGATGTGACACTGTCCTGATCAGAGGGATGTGACACTGTCCTGATCAGAGGGATGTCACACTGTCCTGATCAGAAGGACGTCACTCTGACCCAATCAGAGGGATGTCACACTGTCCTGATCAGAGGGATGTCACACTGTCCTGATCAGAGGGATGTCATACTGTCCTGATCAGAGGGATGTCACACTGTCCTGATCAGAGGGATGTCACACTGTCCTGATCAGAGGGATGTCACACTGTCCTGATCAGAGGGATGTCACACTGTCCTGATCAGAGGGATGTCACACTGTCCTGATCAGAGGGATGTCGCACTGTCATGCCGTTTGCACAAATTTGTGAGGAGAAAATATTCAAATACACGTGACCATTTCGTAGTGCCCCTTTTGGGTTACTTGGGGGCTCGTTGATCCATTGGACCAAATTAAATTGGTTTTCACCGCCTTGTACCATAGGCTACCTGCCTGCTGGACTCGGGGAGGAAACGGGGTGGGGGTCTTCTGGGTCTTTTAGGTTCTCGGGGACATTGGGGTCTTCGGGGACTTTTGGTTCATCTGGGACTTTTGGGTCCTCTGCGTCTTTTGGGTCTTTGGTGGATTTTGGGTCGTTTAGGTCTTCAGGATATTTTTGGTGTACATGGTCTTTTGGGGTCTTAAATATATCAGGGGTTTTGACGGGTTGTCAAAGGTCGAAGGCGTCTCAGCAGTCTAAAGAGTTAAAAGGTACATTTCAATTCAATAGTACGTAATTAATAGACACAAAGTATCTCACACACACACACACACACACACACACACACACACACACACACACACACACACACACACACACACACACACACACACACACACACACACACACACACACACACACACACACCTCATCCATTTATAGTAGATGCTGCATTGTCACAATCTTCAGAGACATCTTCCCTCTTCTGCTACTCAAGCACACAGGTGCGCATTGTATCAATGGAATGCTTGGACTGTCGTGCGACACGACACGGGCGTCACGAAGCCATGGTGATGTTTCTGTGTTTACATTAGGTAGATAAGCAACGGCAAAAGATTTCAGTGAAAATACACCAAAGAATGTTGGGAGTAGTAACTTTATGACACTTTACCGGTAAAATACTTCCGTTTGTTTGTTACTGTCCCATTTGTCAGGTGATTACATTCGCAAGGTATGTAGCCAAAGTGTCCCCAAAAGGTGCACGGCAACGTGCTTCTGAATTTCAGACCCCGCCGAATCATGGGGTGATACATGTGGGGGCTGAATGATGAGCACCGTCTGCTTTTCCAGCCTGGACAAAGGTAGATTGCTAATTACGCTTTGTCACGTGATTGTCCCACCTGCCTTTCTGTATCTCCCTGCACGGACCATAACCGGGAGGACACTAGGAGGGAGTCAGCAGGTCCTGGGAGTCACAATTTCTGGTCCCACAACAGTCACGTTCACATTTGCCACTGCAGTACTTCATATCAAAATATCTCCTTCGACATCAAGAAACAGGTACAGTAAGAAAAATCAATGATTCGTTTTAAAAACTAAAAATAACACCCGACATTCTTTAAGCGCGTTGTTATGGCCCCTATATGATCTAACGCCAAAAGGTGTTCGGACCAACCCCACCTTAACCGACCTTTCGTCACAGGTATGAAATATTTATTCTTTGTAGTTTCTTGCAGCATGATAGTTTATTCAGCATTCCAATGGGACATCGTCACAAAACTGTGCCCGAAATTGGGTGCGGAGTGGAGGGGAGAGGGTGGAGGGGAGGGGATGGAGGGGAAGGGGTGGTGGGTGGGCAAGGTGGGGGCGTTGGACGAATATATTTGTAATATTGGTGATATTTATTTGTAATATTGGTGATATTATTTATTTGTAATATTGGTGATATTATTTATTTGTAATCTAGAAAAGTCCAAGTGGTGTAAAGCTCTAAATGGTCAAGGGTCAAAGCTGGTCTAATTCTAAAGGGTCTTCATGTATTTTGGGTCCTCTGGGTCTTCAGGGCCTTTTGGGTCCTCTAGGTCTTTTGAGTCATCTGGATATTTGAGGGTCTTTGGAGTATTTTGGGTTGAAGTCTTTTGAGTCTTCAGGGTCCTCTAGGTCTTTGGGGTGTTTAGGGTCTTGGTGGACATAAAGGTTCTTCAAAGGTCTAAGAGGTCTCAGCAGTCTAAAGGTTTGAAAGGTATATTCCAACAGTACGTAATTAATAGACAGGATGCAACCGATGTTCAAACAGTACGTAATTAATAGATATATAGTCACATGGCTTCATTGGGTGTTTTTCGGTTTGATATATATTTCAAGAAGAAGAAGAAGACGTCTTGGTCACAAACATACATAGCCACATACGTTTTCTCCATTATATAAAGATGTAATTATCCACCTTTAAAGTTGGCAAAGCCTCATTGGTGGCGCAGTGCCCAGCTGATGATGGGATTGCCTTCATTCGTTTTATTTTTCATACTTTCTCTCTTACATAGTCTCCTGGCACTGTTCTCAAATAATATGACATCACAAACTTGGGTGTGGTTGTATCCGATCATGTCTATGTGCATTATTATGTCTGGAAGAAAAAGGCTTTGCTTAATGAGTACTTATACTGGGGAAAGGTATGGTCTAATAAATATACTCCCATAAAATCACTACATAACATGTTCAAACTACATTCTGGAAGCACACTCTAAAATGTGGGTGGAGTCAGGGGAGGGTTCTTCTTCTTCTTCCTTTGAATGCAGCACAAGGCTGCCGTCCCATTGGCTGAGGGTCATCAGTTTAGCAATGGATGGAATACTGACTGACCCAACGATAGACAGCACAGAGGCGAGTGTGTACATCTGTGGACCATCTTGCTAGCCTTAAGTGAAAGTAGTCCACACACACACACACACACACACACACACACACACACACACACACACACACACACACACACACACACACACACACACACACACACACACACACACCTTGTGAAAATGTGTTTAATGTATTAGTCTGACAGGATGGTGAAGAGGTATTGCACCTGCCTTTGAAATGTCTCATATGTGTTCGATTGCCGATATGAATCTTCTTCTTCTTAAACCTCAGATTGGTGCTTTACATGAGGCAGGGTACATAACATTGCCTCACAAAGTGCACCATCCATTAGATGGACATTAAACTGGGTGTCCTGTCTGCTATAACATTAGTTGGTGGAAGTTACAGATCCCATATTGTCTGACTCAAAGAGTAGGCCAACCCTGTTCCCTGAACCCACAAATTCCTACCCTAACGTCAGAATTGGCCAGCTAGTTCGTGATAGACTCAAGCCAAAGGATTTCTCTGCCCTAGTAGTAAAAAGGGGTTTATTTATGACCAAGTGATCATACACAGTGCCTCATGGTTTTTTTGGGGGGGGAGTTTTGTATACAAGGTCGAGGCTCGTATAAGAGCTAACATTGATTACAAAAAGACAAACTGACACATAAAACATAAAACATATGATAAAAGGAGCGGGAGACAAGATGGGGAGAGAGAGGGAAGCACACAAGTACAACAAATGACAGCAGAGACATCGGGAGATCTGTGGGACGGAGAGGGCCTGGGGGGAGGATGCCTGGGAAGGCGGGGGGGGGGGGGGGGGTGAGGTAAAAAAAAAAAAAACCACATGGACACTGCTAGGACTTCCAGGAAAGTAGTCGGTATTTCAAGAAAGTGGATCTGGGGTGAATAAACGGGGGTAGAATTTGGATGGGGTAAGATAAGAGATGGTGGTGAACAAATGTTTTAATGACCTGGAGGGAGGAGTGGGATTGAACAGAGTGAGGGAGTTTGTTCCAGAGGCGAGAAAAAAGAGGAATTAAAGAGTGAAGGTGAGCAGAGAGTCTTGATTTTGGCAGTTTAACCATCAGAGGGTTGCTGGCAGATCTTGTGCGACCTGTAGGAATATTTGGGCGACACAGCACAGACAGATCTGGGGGAGCAAGGCCGGAGAGGAGTCGGTAGAAGACTGAAAGACCACCAACCTGCCTGCGATGAGTGAGTGAAAGGCCCTTGGAGTTAGCTTCATCGGAGGAGATTCCAATGATCCTGAAAGCTTTGGTTTCAACAGCGTGAAGGCGAGCTAGGTGTGAGACAGGAGCACCAGCCCAGAGGGGAGAGCAGTATTCCATTGAGCTGCGGATGAAAGCCTTGTATGTGGTGAGGAGCTCAGGTGTGCCAAGGAAGGACTTCGCACGACGAAGGATGCCCAGTCGGCGACTGGCTTTGGAGGCCAGCTTGGAAATGTGGTTTTCCCAGGAAAGATCATGGCAGATAGTGAGACCCAAAAGCTTGAGTGACAGAACTTCTTGGAGAGGATTGTTGAGAAAGTGGATGGGAGGGTTGTCCAGTCGGTCTTTTCAGAGAGACATAGTAAGAGTGTGAGATTTCTCAGGATTGAAAGACATGTTCCACTTGTTTGACCAGTCTGTGATTTTGTCCAGGTCTGCAGAGATTGAGGAGGCTGCAGACTGCCGATCTGAGGGATGAGGAATGGAGCGGCAGAGAGTAGAGTCATCAGCAAAGAGATAGAGAGGGTTTTCAAGAGAGTCGGAGAGATCATTGATGAAGACCAGAAATAGCACAGGGCCCAGAACACTGCCTTGGGGAACTCCAGCCAGAACAGGAAGGGGGAGATGAGAGAAATCCATTCAGAGCCACACGTTGAGTACGACCAGAGAGGAAGTCCGCAAGCCATGCGTGGAGATTTCCATGGATACCATAGGAGGAGAGTTTGGTGAGCAGAGCGGGGTGCCAGACCGTATCGAAGGCACGTGATATGTCAAGGGAGACAGCTCTAATTTCCTTTTTGACATTGAGGACCTCCATCCATTGTTGAGACAGCAGAAGCAGCATGTCCAGAGTAGAGTGACCTGATCTGAAACCAAATTGATGATCAGGGATCAAGCCATTGAAGAGGAAAGATTTGATATCCGAAGCAATGATGGATTCCATGACTTTGCTGATAATTGGGAGAAGGCTGATTGGTCTGTAGTTGCAAAGATCTGTTTTTGCACCTTTTTTGTGTAAAGCGGTTTTTGTAATCGTTGATGCCAAAACCTAACCCTATTGACTTGCATCACTGGGTATTGGGGTTGGAGCCAAAATTTCCCAGCATGCACCCCTCGTTTGTAATCTTCAACCAAATGTTCTGCACAAACATGGCCATATCACGGCCGAGCACCAACATTTACACGCACATGCAACTGCCACATGTGGAAACTCGAAAGTTGAACACCATCCATCATCCGCAATCTTCAAACCTGAAGCACTTTTTGGCACTTAACCTGAACATTCCTTGCAGTACTAAAATATATCCTCTGGCAGCGAAATGATAACAAAGTGGCTACATCACATCATAGCAGTGGGTACTTTTGTTTGTTTACCAATTTGTACAAACAAAACCTTTAAATCATGAATACACAAATCAAAACTCTCTAAAGAAAGGAAAAATTGAACAGCAAAAAGGAAAAAAAGACGCTTTCAATGTAGAAACATTTTAATGGCCGAAAGTCACACCTTCAAGGAGCATAAATAAATACCTTTTACATTTGAAAAGGTAAAAAAAAAAAATACAGCATCAGTACCTCTACTCCTATCCTTCTCCCCCATCTCCACCTACTCCACCCCTGCCAGCCTCCCCCTACAACCCTGCCCCCTCCCCCTACAACCCTGCCCCCTCCCTCCTAACCCCCTTGCTCCCTACCTACCCCCCTCCCTCCACTCCTGCCCCAGCCCATCCACTCCTGCCCCCCTCCCTCCACTCCTGCCCCACCCCCTCCACCCCACCCCCTCCTAACCCCCCTGCTCCCCACCTACCCCCCTCACTCCACTCTTGCCCCCTCATCTTCCTCCACCACCTCCAGCACCCCCTCTGGGTACCTGTGTCCTACTCGGTGATTGATTCAAAGTAAGAAACTCCTAAAATAAGGTGTCATGTACAGGTACAACTGCAGCTTAAATAAAGCCAAACTTCTTACCTGCACGGTCGACTCGACTCGTTAAATTACAATTTGTAATCAAGGACTCTCAAAGATAATCTTAATTTCATCAAAACCATATTTCAGTGAAACAGTCAACCATCAATATGTCTCCAAACATATTTGCTTCAACAATCTCGTACAAATGCCAGCATGTGTGTTTAAGGAACATGTCATCATTTACATCATCAAAACTTATGACATCATCATTCCACATGCAAACTGTGTTCATCCCAAAGAGCATTCTGATTGGTTGAATACATTTTATAGAAATATTGGAGGCGTTTCCGTCAAAATGTCCGCAAAGCACAAAAACACTGTTTTGCCAGAAATCATCAACAATTGACCAAGAGTGGAACTCTACAAAGTTTCAATAGAAGAGAATAGCAAACACCACGTGGTTATCTTGCATGGAAACATTGGAATACGTTTTCATCATTTATAATACAAACTGCACTGTGAAGTCAGCGCAGCACAGTGAAGAGTAAATTGAAGTTTATGACCTGGAGAAGAACTTAGTCGTTTTCTTTAAAAGCCACAATTATTCCCACGTTCTTGTGGGGTTGCCCGGGGGAAGCTCGACCCAAGTCTTTCACGAACCGGCTGACCAGGCCTGACGTTCGACCAAGGTTAGGGCAGGAATTTGGCCAGGATGCCAACGATAGTTCACCTACTCTTCAAGAAGACGCCATGGGATGTTTAACACCTAACAAGCATTTCCAGCAGACATGACGCCCGGTTAAAGTCCAGGCGAGGCTTCATGACATTGATATTTGATATTTGATGACATTGATAAATTACCTGTGAAATACCTGGATGACAGTTTATATTTGGGCCGAGAATCGAACCTAGGCTCGACAGCTTAGAGGCGAGTGGTGCTAGGTACCTCTAGGCCATCCTGGGGCATAAAATAGTAACGACAAATCCACAACCTTTCTCAAACTTCCCTCGCTCCAATCACAAGCACGGGCTACACCAATCATATTAAATAATCAGTTTTTGAGGACAAAATCACAGGCAAACCTGTTTTTAGCACAGGTGGACTCCTGAAAAATACCATTCCTATCAGACACAGTCTAATACAGATCATCTGGATAATAAAGTAGCCGGATTTACGTTACATCTAGCACTAGGCTAGGCCTCCATGGACATGCATGTCATCCCGATGTCCAGCAATTAACCCATCCCGTTGCTTCACTGACGGCAGTTGAACACCATAGACCATATATCTGACTGTATCTGGCAACCATAGACCATATATCTCACTGTATCTGGCAACCATAGACCATATATCTGACTGTATCTGGCAACCATAGACCATATATCTGACTGTATCTGGCAACCATAGACCATATATCTCACTGTATCTGGCAACCATAGACCATATATCTCACTGTATCTGGCAACCATAGACCATATATCTGACTGTATCTGGCAACCATAGACCATATATCTGACTGTATCTGGCAACCATAGACCATATATCTGACTGTATCTGGCAGCCATAGACCATATATCTGACTGTATCTGGCAACCATAGACCATATATCTCACTGTATCTGGCAACCATAGACCATATATCTCACTGTATCTGGCAACCATAGACCATATATCTGACTGTATCTGGCAACCATAGAACATATATCTCACTGTATCTGGCAACCATAGACGGCGGGCTGAATGCCACAGATGCTATGCGTCGAAATAACGGATTTAGTAAGATGACGTTATGTCTGGGACCTCATTGCAGCATTACGTCTAATACTAGGCTGGATCTTTATGGCGATGTAATATTCATGACTCATTGAGAATTGCATTTTCAACTTAAAACATAAACTAGAACAGCACTCTTCGACGTCACGACGTGCCTCTACCCACATTATTACATCATTATACATACCTGTACCAAGTTTTAATTGAAATCCCTTCAGCTGTTCATAAGTTATCACATTTTTACCTGACATGACCTCTGACCTTTGGCCTTTGACCTCGGGACCGCAAAATCTAATCACTTAATCTTCACATCATTATACATACCTGCACCAAGTTTGAATTAGATCACTTTATTCATTCTCAAGTTAAAGACCTATTACAAACTCTGACCTTTAACCTTTGACCTGTTGAACCCAAAATCGAATCAGTTAATCTTTACATAATTATACATACCTGTACAAAGTTTGAATTGGATCACTTCAGTTTCAATGGGATTGCAGATTTGACCTTTGACCCCAAAATCTAATCAATTAATCTTTACCTCATTATACATAACTGTGCCAAGTTTGACTAAGATCCCTTCAGCTATTCTCAAGTTATCGCGGTAACGAAAACCTATTACGGACGGACGGACGGACAGACAGCCTAAAAACATAATGCCTTCGTCGGCGGAGGCATAACAACGAAGAAATGCCTCATCCCTGGGAACACAAAACTAATTCATAATTTGTATATTTTGGTTAATAAGTGAATGTGTATTACAAAAATTAATCCTGGGTTGTTCGCAGTAAATAAAATATTTCTGGAAAAAAAAAAAAATTTTTTTTTTGCAAATATTGACCGTCAATAAACTGTATAACTGTACTGTAACATATATATATATATATATATATATATATATATATATATATATATATATATATATATATATATACATAGTACATACTGTATATACACATAAGTTATGATGTTCAACTGCCGTCAGTAGAGTGAGGGGTTCAATGCTCGTATACAATTACAGTTTGTGAAAATTTGATGTTAATAAAATGTACGCAAACAGCAGACCTGCTGCCACCCTCAATAATCTGTATTATCGAAGTGGATTAAACAACCATTTCCATCTCATCATTCCAGTAATCCATTACAATGTATTCGGCACATGTGAGAACATATACCGACCTGGGAGAAATCCGATTGCTCAACAGGTCAGGCCAAATCAAAGGTCGTCACAAAACCATATAGACACAGTAGACTAGCCGCCGGACAACCAATTGGACTTTACCCAAGAATCTTGCGTGGCACTATTTGCTGAACCCCATTGCCCTAAAAATAGGGCAACATTGCCCTAAAAATAGGGCAACATTGCGCAATGCCAGAAAAACAAAACATTTGGTTCCCTTGATCACGTTTGGTAATAAAAAGGTCTGTATCGAAATTCCCACTCCCCGTATTATTGCACATTATCCAGCTGACCTCTGAAGCCCCGTCGTCGTATGTACGTTGTGGTCATTGGTAGGCAGGACTACCACAAGCCTGACAAGTGAGAAAGCCATTACATGATCCGAAGTTTCACTCACATGCACATGATTTACATACAAAGAAGAACTGTTTAAGGGCCAGACAATTATATAATCTCTTGGCAACGCATTCGCTGAAAGACTAATATGAGTCAGTTGAAGGATCGCATCATCAAATATCCCTTTGTTTGTATACTTTGAAATATGCAATTCTCAAAACTTTTTCACACCCTCTTGTGTGGCGTCGAGACGTTTCATTTTCGGAGTGAGAAGTTTTTCTTCCTTTCCTAAGAGGCAAAGGAAAAGATGCTGTTAATCCGGGGGGTTGAGCCGCTCTTATTATTGGACATTGTAAATACACCAACGGGCTGATAGTCAGGGCCCTTAGGGATATTTTGGTTCAAATTCTTCCAAAAGCATCAAATTTGGCGTAGATGTTGCCCATGCCATACTCTTTCGATTTTTGACGGGCGCCAAGGGCGGTATGATTCGGGGACCATACCGGGCCATCCCGCCATGTCACCTGACCTATGACGTCATAATTAGGATATGCATCCAATCACATGGCGTACTATAAGTGGTCAAAGTTCAAAATGAATCGATCGAAAAATGAAGGCAGGGATCCATTTTTAAGGTTTTCATAAAATACAATATGGCCGCCAGGTCACATGACCTATGACGTCATATTTATGACATGTATACAATCATGTATACATGAACCCGGATCATGATCGCACAAAAATTAAACAAGGATATGTCATACAGTTCATAAAACATCAAAATCCGTACCTTTGTAATTAGACTGATGAACTGCATATGCCTAAAAATTAGGAAATAGACATGTGTATATTTCCTCTAATTGTCAAAAATAAGGTCAGAGTTCGATTACCCAACCCAGAAACATAAAATGGTGAACCTCGCGTAAATCTTGACAAAAAACTCAAAAACCGACATGTTTGACTCAAAAATGACCTTTAAGATGACCTTGAGGGTTGACCTTGACATCGAATCATCAAAATAACATCATAATTGGATTCCTCGACCTCGAAAACCCCTGAAAAGTGGTATCATACATGATTCCAACCCTTTTGGTTATTTAACTGATTTTCCTCTAATCCGGGTGGCGGCCATTTAGTATTTCGCCAATATGGGGTCCCCGGGGGGGGGGGGGGCACCCGTCTTTGCGCCCGTCAAAAATCGAAAGAGTATGGCATGGGCAACATCTGGGCCAAATTTGGTGCTTTTGGAAGAATTTGAACCAAACGGCCCCAAAATATCCCGAAGAGCCCTGACTCTGAGGCAAAGCAGGCACGGAGACCAAGACTGCTGACGATACGCAGAAGCGTCACACTCAAAAAACCACGGTAAAGGAATCAAAAGGAAAGTTTGCAGCAACTTTGGTTTAACAAACGCACCCTGGAGAGGTCGACGATGGCAGAGACCCACTCACATCCCCCCCTCAGTATGGTGACCAAGTTAAAATTGGTTCCAAAATTTAAAACCAGAGCAGTACGCTCATATTGCCAAGCTCCCAGAAAGCTCACATTGCCAAGCTTCCAGAAAGCTCATATTGCCAAGCTTCCAGAAAGCTCATATTGCCAAGCTTCCAGAAAGCTCATATTGCCAAGCTTCCAGAAAGCTCATATTGCCAAGCTCCCAGAAATCTGACATTGCCAAGCTTCCAGAAAGCTCATATTGCCAAGCTTCCAGAAAGCTCATATTGCCAAGCTTCCAGAAAGCTCATATTGCCAAGCTTCCAGAAAGCTCATATTGCCAAGCTTCCAGAAAGCTCATATTCCCAAGCTCCCAGAAAGCTCATATTGCCAGGCTTCCAGAAAGCTCATATTGCCAGGCTTCCAGAAAGCTCATATTGCCAAGCTTCCAGAAAGCTCATATTGCCAGGCTTCCAGAAAGCTCACATTGCCAAGCTTCCAGAAAGCTCGTATTGCCAGGCTTACAGAAAGCTCGTATTGCCAGGCTTACAGAAAGCTCGTATTGCCAGGCTTACAGAAAGCTCATATTGCCAGGCTTACAGAAAGCTCGTATTGCCAGGCTTACAGAAAGCTCGTATTGCCAGGCTTACAGAAAGCTCGTATTGCCAAGCTTCCAGAAAGCTCATATTGCCAAGCTTCCAGAAAGCTCATATTACCAAGCTTCCAGAAAGCTCACATTGCCAAGCTTCCAGAAAGCTCATATTACCAGGCTTCCAGAATGCTCATATTGCCAGGCTTCCAGAAAGCTCATATTGCCAGGCTTCCAGAAAGCTCATATCGCCAGGCTTCCAGAAAGCTCATATCGCCAGGCTTCCAGAAAGCTCATATCGCCAGGCTTCCAGAAAGCTCATATTGCCAGGCTTCCAGAAAGCTCATATTGCCAGGCTTCCAGAAAGCTCATATTGCCAACCTTCCAGAAAGCTCATATTGCCAGGCTTCCAGAAAGCTCATATTGCCAGGCTTCCAGAAAGCTCATATTGCCAACCTTCCAGAAAGCTCATATTGCCAGGCTTCCAGAAAGCTCATATTGCCAGGCTTCCAGAAAGCTCATATTGCCAAGCTTCCAGAAAGCTCATATTGCCAGGCTTCCAGAAAGCTCATATTGCCAAGCTTCCAGAAAGCTCGTATTGCCAAGCTTCCAGAAAGCTCATATTGCCAGGCTTCCAGAAAGCTCATATTGCCAAGCTTCCAGAAAGTTCATATTGCCAGGCTTCCAGAAAGCTCATATTGCCAGGCGTCCAGAAAGCTCATATTGCCAACCTTCCAGAAAGCTCATATTGCCAGGCTTCCAGAAAGCTCATATTGCCAGGCTTCCAGAAAGCTCATATTGCCAGGCTTCCAGAAAGCTCATATTGCCAGGCTTCCAGAAAGCTCATATTGCCAACCTTCCAGAAAGCTCATATTGCCAGGCTTCCAGAAAGCTCATATTGCCAGGCTTCCAGAAAGCTCATATTGCCAGGCTTCCAGAAAGCTCATATTGCCAAGCTTCCAGAAAGCTCATATTGCCAGGTTTCCAGAAAGCTCACATTGCCAAGCTTCCAGAAAGCTCGTATTGCCAGGCTTACAGAAAGCTCGTATTGCCAAGCTTCCAGAAAGCTCATATTACCAGGCTTCCAGAAAGCTCACATTGCCAATCTTCCAGAAAGCTCATATTGCCAGGCTTCCAGAAAGCTCATATTGCCAAGCTTCCAGAAAGCTCATATTGCCAGGCTTCCAGAAAGCTCATATTACCAGGCTTCCAGAAAGCTCATATTGCCAAGCTTCCAGAAAGCTCATATTGCCAGGCTTCCAGAAAGCTCATATTGCCAGGCTTCCAGAAAGCTCATATTGCCAGGCTTCCAGAAAGCTCATATTGCCAAGCTTCCAGAAAGCTCATATTGCCAGGCTTCCAGAAAGCTCATATTACCAGGCTTCCAGAAAGCTCACATTGTCAAGCTTCCAGAAAGCTCATATTGCCAGGCTTCCAGAAAGCTCATATTGCCAGGCTTCCAGAAAGCTCATATTGCCAGGCTTCCAGAAAGCAGCTCAGTGCTGGCAGAGGAATTTACGCACCTGGGATGCGAATGCCCGGCTTGGCACAGTGGACGCAATCCACGAGTGGTTCACGAGTACTCATCACAGCAGGAAAAGCTTGAGGACCTTCGACTCCTCCTGTGATTGTGGCACAAAAACAAAGCCAAGTCAATGAAAGCACTTTCAGAATTCTCTTTGAGGCAGAAGGTAAAAATATTTGAGGTAGTTTCATGCTTCAAGTGGAACTCGAAGATCATTTCACAGGCAACATTACGACATAAGAATGAGAGGAATTTTTACTGTTTCACATTTCCGTGTCATAATTGAAGAACTGGCATGCCACATCCCTGACAAAGAAAATGCAATTTTATGAATAAGGACTTCCGGTTTGGGGGTGGTGATAGAATCTGCAGTTGCTGCTTCCCCCTCACTAAAGCTAAGTTTTTCGAACCAGGTTCGTCATGTTTATTTGTTGTATCTTCGTTCCTGTGCTGCCGTTATATCCCGTCCAAATTCAAGTTTTTTCAGGTTCAAAATTTTGAAGGTCAAATTTTTTTTCTGAATATCTCCAAACGGAATTTTCATTGAATGTAAATGGTTTTTCTTGCTTTAAAAGCATTCAAAACATTTTTAAACGCTTCACCTTCCTTGAATCCCCTTCAGGTGTAATCATGTTCTTCTTCACTACGACCTCTTCGCTCTTTTCTGCCATACAAATATTGTCTACTATAAATGGATGAGGTGTGAGTGTATGTGTGTGTGTGTGTGTGTGTGTGTGTGTGTGTGTGTGTGTGTGTGTGTGTGTGTGTGTGTGTGTGTGTGTGTGTGTGTGTGACATACCTTTTGACGTCTATTAATTAATTACGTACTATTCAAATGTACCTTTTTAACCCTTTAGACTGCTAGATCCCTCAGAGTTTAGACCTTAGAAGACCCTTTAACACTTGAGACCCAAAAGTCCTTGATGACCTAAAACACCCAGGTGACCCAAAAGTCCCAGATGACCCAAAAGTCCCCGAGGACCCAAAAGACCCAAAGGACCCCAAAGTCCCCAAGGACAAAAAAGACCCAGATGACCCAAAAGTCCCCGAAGACCAAAAAGACCCAGATGACCCAAAAGTCCCTGAAGATCCAAAGTACCTAATGCTCAAGCAGTACAGCAGGCAGGTAGGTATGCTACAAGGCGTGTAAAAATTAGGGCCAATGGTCCAACGGGCCCCCTAGTTTTCCCAAACTGCCTGTCTGCTATGCACTTGGCCCACCAACACTCCTACCGCACCTACAGCACCAACTTTCTCTGTTTCTTCGACAAAAATTAATGATATAATCCCAAAACGAAGATTTTGTCCCAGGATATATATATATATATATATATATATATATATATATATATATATATATATATATATATATATATATATATATACTGTATATATATATATATATATAACAGAGAGAGATTGAGCAACAGCAGGGTTGAAGGACAAAATATCGGAACATTCCTCCCCACACCCATTATTCTGACAAATAATGGCTGTAGGGAGGAATGAGTGGTAGGGGGAGGATAAGACAGATAGAGAAGCAAACTCTTAAAGGAAAAACTGGATATTTGGAAGAAGGTGGGCAGGGTGAGAAGTAAAGTTTGAGTGGATGGGGTGAGGGAGTCGGTGTGGATCACTCCCAAATAGGACAAATGGAGATAAAGATGATGGGACAAAATCTTTATGTTTTGGGATTATATCATTAATTTTTGTCGAAGACACAGAGAAAGCTGGTGCTGTGGGTGCGGTAGGAGTGTTGGTGGGCCAAGTGCAGAGCAGACAGGCAGTTTTGGAAAACTAGAGGGCCCGTTCGACCATTGGCCCTAAATAATATATATATACACATCTGTGTGTGTGCACATCATGATCGGTTCAGTGTTCTAGCTCTTCTTAGAGCCTTGACTCTTTTTTTTAATGCGTCCTCCCCGAAGGTGGCCGGAGACATTATTGTCCTTCCGTCCGTCCGTCCGTCCGTACAGGCTAAACCTCGTTTTTCTCAGCAACTACATGTCCAATTGAGACGAAACTTTCAGGGTAGGAGTGACACCCATGCAGAATGTTTTTTAAATGATAATTGTGATGTGATAGGTCACGTGGTATGGCAGCCATCTTGGATTAAACACAAATAATTAAAAAATTATTTCTCCAAAACCGCTGACTGCAAAAATTTGAAACTTGGCATATTGTGAAGTACTCCCTTATCCTCAAAATCTGGAATTGCATGCACATGATCTATGCCCCATTTGTATTGAAATAATAAATTTATGACATCATAGGTCACATGGTTTGGCAGCCATATTGGATTTACCCTAAAACCTTGCAAAACATCTTCTCCCAAACCACCAAATCAATTGACTCAAAACTTTGTTCGTCATTGACTAGGCATGGTGATTAAAAGATGATCATGAAAACATCATTGGTTACATGGTGTGGCAGCCATATTGGATTGAAGGAAAATATTAAATAATTATATCTTTGAAACCGCTTACCCTATCAATGCAAAATTTTACAAATAGCATCTAACACCACTGTTGCATATAGTTTGAAAATGATGATGTCGTAGGTCACGTGGTTTGGCAGCCATCTTGGATAGAAAAACGAACCTTATCCGATCAACACTAAACTTCACAAACGGGTTCCCTACCCATAGGTATGCAGAGTGTACATTTTTAAAGGTCATATGTCATGTGGTATGGCAGCCATATTAGCTTGAAAGCCGATATTTAAAAAAAATCCCTTCTCTGGAACCGCTTCACTGATCGAAGTGAAACCTGTCATGGCTGGTGAAAATGTGATACTTGAAAACAGCTAAAGGGATTTCAATCAAACTTGTTTATTTTTTGGACAGCGAACGAGGGCATCTACCCGTTTTGGGACTATGCGGAAGCATATTGGCGACACAGTCATATTGCTCTAGTTTTTTAAAGGAAATAAATTTTGATGTATTTCAACCCTGCAAACTTGCTAGATTCTGGTGGAGTGAGAAGAAGGCTTGTATACCAGTGGAACAAAGGGCATTTAACTCTTCTGGTTGGAGGATCTCAGAGCTATCGATGAGGTTATTCCTCTTGAATGCACCTTCTCATAAAATCTCCTTGTTAAGACTAGCATCCCTGAAGACTGCAATATCCTGGGACCAATACCCACCATAGTCTACATAAACAACCCAAATCCAGCTTCCTGCACAAACCTCAGATCAACTTTGGAGATTACTCCACCATGTACAAGAAAGGGTCACCCACAGGCAGATTGAGACAGCAGCAAAGATCAGAAACTTGTTTATTGATTGGTGAAAAGATGTGAGATTACTGTAGTTCCTGCAACACCGTTTGGAACTGGGAAAGCTCCCACATTCTTACTCTATCGATTCTAAGAGTCTATCAAATCTTCTGAAGTTCTTTTACAACCAATACCTGGAATAATTGCAATATTTTCCCCCTACAGTCTCTCAATCCAATAAGACGTATCCTGGCAAAGTCATATTTCCTGGCTGGCCTCTAAAGTCTGACGCTCAATTGGCAAGTCCTCCTTGGATCCCTTCTCAACTTACCAGGCCTTCATTCAAAGTGCAATGGGTATAGTTCTCTTATTTCATCTGGTATATTGAAGGAGCTGGGGCTCCCACGTCGATCGGAAGAATGGACGCTACAAAAAGCTGGAATTCATCCGAGTTGCTTTAATCAAACCAAACACTCAGGCACTCTGAAAAGCCCGTTTATCGGGCAGCAATATATATATATCTATTATCCCGGAGCGCTTGCCCAGGAAAGGCGAGAGGGGGCGTGGCCCAGCGTCCTGGCTGCGGCCTGGCAAGTTGAGGGCGAGCCTGGCATGCCCGGGCGTCCCGACCGAGGCCTGGCAAGTTGAGCGCGGGCCTGCCCGGGTGTCCTGGACGAGCCCGGCATGGTGATCGCTCCGCGTCCTTGATAGGTGCAAGGCGATTGTGAAAACCCAGCGGTAGCCGCTACACACGTCCCCCCAGAATCGACTTGCACCGGCAGGGTCAATTTGAGGGGGGTCCTGATGACCCGGCCGAAGCGACCCCTGGTGGGTCGTGGGAGGGGGTCCGGTGTGGTGGTGGGCGGTCGAGTGGGGGGCACCGTGGACGGGGGGCGGCCTCGCCGCGGCGGAAGGGCCACCCGTGGTGGGTGGTCGACGTCCACGTGCGCCGGCTTGAGGCGGTCCACCGCAATCCGGTCCGACCTGCCGCCGATGTCGATGACGAACGACTTGTCGTCCCGTCGCAGCACCCGGAAGGGCCCGTCGTACGGCGGCCGGAGTGGCCCCCGATGTGCGTCGTGACGCACAAAAACATACTCCGCTGTGCGAAGTGCTGGGGGGACGTAGGACTGGGGGTCACCGTGGTGGGATGTTGGCACGGGGGCAAATCGTCGGGCGGCCTCCTGGAGGTCCGAGCGCTGGTGAGCTGCGGACCAGGGACTGGTAGCGTCGGGCACGAATTCGCCCGGGACGCGTAGCGCCTGGCCATAGACCAGCTCGGCGGTGGATGCCTGGAGGTCCTCCTTGGGGGCCGTGCGGAGGCCCAAAAGGACCCACGGCAGCCGGTCGGCCCAACCGCCGTCTTGAAGGCCGGCCATGAGCGCGGCCTTCATGGAGCGGTGGAATCGCACGCACAACCCGTTTGCTTGGGGGTGGTAGGCCGTAGTATGGTGGAGCTTGACCCCCAGGTTGCGGGCGACCGCGCCCCACAGCTCGGAGGTGAACTGTGGTCCGCGGTCTGACGAGATGTCCGCCGGTGCGCCGAAGCGGGCGACCCAGGTGGCGATGAAAGCCTGCGCCACGTCGGCGGTGGTGGTGGAGACGAGGGGAACGGCCTCCGGCCACCTGGTGGTCCTGTCCACCATGGTGAGCAGGTGTGTGAACCCCCGTGACGGGGGGGAGGGGCCCACCAGATCCACGTTGACGTGGTCGAAACGTCGTTCGGGCACGGTGAAAGGTGCCAGCGGGGCCTGGGTGTGTCGGTGGACCTTGGCCCGTTGGCAGGCCGTGCAGGTGCTGGTCCAATCGCGGACGTCCCGACGAAGGCCGTGCCAGACGAATCGCGCCGACACCAGCTTCTGGGAAGCTTTCCGGCCCGGGTGGGAAAGGCCGTGGAGGGAGGCGAAGATGCGGCGTTGCCAGGTGACGGGCACGATGGGGCGAGGCTGGCCTTGGGAGACGTCGCAGAGCAGGACAGTGTCCGCGAAGGGGATGTCGGCCAGGCGGAGGCCCGTGTCCGCCGCCCGGAGGGCTTGCACGAAGGGCTTGGTGTCGCTTGGTGTCGGTGGTTTGGTCCGCCGCCATAAGCGCAAAGTCCACGCCCAGGTGGACCGCGTTCGCGCTGGCTCGGGAAAGACAGTCGGCCACGGCGTTGTTTTTGCCGGCGACGTGCCGGATGTCCGTGGTAAACTCCGACACGGCGGAGAGGTGGCGCTGTTGGCGGGTCGACCACGGCTCCGTGACCTTGGCCATGGCGTAAACCAATGGCTTGTGGTCGACGAACGCCGTGAAAGGTCGGCCCTCCAGGAGGTGGCGGAAATGGCGGACGCCCAGGTGTAGACCGAGGAGCTCCCGGTCAAACGTGCTGTATTTGAGCTCGTTCGGCCGGAGCTGCCGGCTGAAAAAAGCGAGTGGCTGCCAAACCCCGTTCACCCATTGCTCATGTACGGCGCCCACCACGTAGTCGGAGGCATCCGTGGTGAGGGCGATGGGAGCGTTGAGCACCGGGTGAGTGAGCAGTGTTGCGTCGGCGAGGGCCCGCTTTGAGCTTTGGAAGGCCGCATCCATTGCTGCGGACCAGGCGATGTCGTGCTTGGCCGGCTTGCCCCGGAGGGCTTCGTAGAGGGGCCGCATGAGTTGAGCAGCGCGGGGCAGGAAGCGGTGATAAAAATTCACCATTCCCAGGAATTCCTGCAGGGCCTTTATGGTGCGGGGACGCGGGAACGTGGTGATGGCCTCGACCTTGGTTGGCAGCGGCACGGCCCCGTTCTTGGTGATGTGGTGGCCCAAAAAATCAACGGCCGTCGTGCCGAAGTGGCATTTGGCCGGGTTGACGATGAGGCCGTGCTCGCTGAGGCGCCCGAACAGTGTTCGGAGGTGGAGGAGGTGCTCGGCCCGGGACGTGCTGGCGACGAGGATGTCGTCCAGGTAAACGAAAAGGAACGGCAGGTCACGCAGCACGCCGTCCATCAAGCGCTGGAACGCCTGAGCCGCGTTCTTGAGACCAAACGGCATCCGCAAGAATTCGAATAAGCCGAACGGCGTGATGACTGCCGTTTTAGGGACGTCGGCCGCCCTGACAGGTACCTGGTGATATCCCCGTATGAGATCAATTTTCGAAAAAATGACCCGGCCCGCCAGACGGGCGGAGAAGTCTTGGATATGCGGGATTGGGTACCTGTCGGGGGTGGTAGCGTCATTGAGACGGCGGTAGTTGCCACACGGGCGCCATCCACCCCCCGGCTTTGGTACGATGTGCAGTGGCGAGGCCCACGCGCTATCGGAGCGCCGCACGATGCCGAGGTGCTCCAACGCGTCGAATTCGGCCTTCGCCACGGCGAGCTTGGCTGGGTCGAGGCGGCGGGCCCTGGCGTAGACCGGCGGGCCCGTGGTTGGTATGTGGTGCTCGATCCCATGCCGTACTGCGACGGCCGAAAACGTCGGCCGCGTGAGGGCCGGGAACTCCGTGAGCAGGCGAGCAAACTCGTTCGCCGCCGGGATGGCGCATGCCAGCTCGGTCGGCGTGGAGCTGCTCAATGTGCATACCAGGGAGCTGAAGGTTTCGGCGTTGATTAAACGACGCCGTTGGACGTCCACCAGCAGTCCGTGTGTGCAGAGGAAGTCGGCGCCGAGCAGAGCCATGGGCACGTTTGCGGTTACAAACGTCCAAGCGAAGCATTGGCCGCCGAAGCAGAGGGTGACGTTGCGCGGGCCGAAGGTGCGGATAGTCGATCCGTTGGCCGCAACCAAGGAGGGGCCGCAAACCGCGGATTTCCTGTTCTGGTCAGAGGCGGGTATGACGCTCAGTTGGGCGCCAGTGTCGCACAGAAAGTGCCGTCCGGACGCTTTATCCATGATGAACAGTAAGTTGCCCGTGTGGCCGGCGCTCATGGCTGGTAATGAACGCCGGCCCGGCCGTTTCCCAGCCTGCCGAAGGTGCACGGGGGTCGGCATGTCCGGGCCTTCTGTCCGAAACTGGCATGATAGTAACACCACGCTTGGTCAGGTGGAGGCCCCGGTCGTCGTGCTGGAGGTGGTCGGCTCGGTGTAGCAGCCGCCAATTGCGTCGGCAGTTCGGTCGTCGACCGTGCCGGGTGCTCGGGCGCCATGGGTGTTGCGTCGGACGGCGGTGGGTCCCATGTCGCCGCTGCGATGCGCTGTCCTGCGGCGGAGATCTTGTCGGCTTCTCTGGCAAGGGCCCGGGGATCTGTGATCGTCGTGCTTGCCAGGGCGAGGCGTACCGGGTTAGGCAGCTGACGGAGGAACAGCTCCCGGAACAGGAATGCCGGAGAGTGCTCGCCGAGCAGTGAAAGCATGTAGTCCATTCACTCGGAAGGGCGCGTGTCGCCGATGGGAGGGCGAAAGCGTCGAGGAGAAGCTTCTTAATTGCGCCATATTTGTCAGTGGCTGGCGGGCTCTCGAGGAGGCTCAGGGCGCGGGCCGCGGTGGCCGAACCGAGCGCTGCTACCACATGGTGGAAGCGGGTGTCGTCGGCCGTGATGCCTCGCAGGGCGAACAGGGAATCCGCCTGTGCGAACCAAACCGCCGCGTGAGCCTCCCAGAAGGTAGGCAGTTTAAGGGCGACTGCCGTGTCCATGTCGGTAGGTCACCAATGAAGGAGCTGGGGCTCCCACGTCGATCGGAAGAATGGACGCTACAAAAAGCTGGAATTCATCCGAGTTGCTTTAATCAAACCAAACACTCAGGCACTCTGAAAAGCCCGTTTATCGGGCAGCAATATATATATCTATTATCCCGGAGCGCTTGCCCAGGAAAGGCGAGAGGGGGCGTGGCCCAGCGTCCTGGCTGCGGCCTGGCAAGTTGAGGGCGAGCCTGCCCGGGCGTCCTGGACGAGCCCGGCATGGTGATCGCTCCGCGTCCTTGATAGGTGCAAGGCGATTGTGAAAACCCAGCGGTAGCCGCTACAATATCCTGCTTCCCTACCTTATACTCCTTGAACGGGTTGAGGCGAAATATTGGGCCTACGTTTTTTGTGCACAAGCCACAAAAGGTTTTTCTATTTTATATCTAAATACTGATCAATGTCGATACCTATTCTCTGCAACAACATGTACCATTGTTGTGTGGTACAAAAAAATGAAAAATGAAACACCTGACCAGCTGCTCGGACTAATAAATAATGCAATTAAGAGGAAGAGGAAGCACTCACTCCACAATGAAGCAGAGAGCAATGATGATGACGATGAGGGCAAAGAAGCCAAACAGTAAGACAATAACGATGACCTCTTGGGAAGGAGGACTAGTTATTTGCAGGCTTTTTCTGGTGCAACGTTCACCCTCGTAACCATTGGTGCAGCTACAGAGACAAAGGATGGGAGGAAAATGTTCTAGAATCATCATTTTGGTGCATACATCAAATCATTCATCAATTTTAAATTACACCAATGGGGCTGTCAATATCCTTTGCATGATTGACAAAGGTCACTCCAAGAAGACCTTTACAAGAATCATTTTCCTCTTTACTTAACAGTTTAACCTCTTTACTGTTCAGCAGACGTTTATACTTCGAATCGTCGTCAAATGTAACTGCAAGCTCAATGGAAATGAGCATTTGATTTTTGTGGAACTCAAGGGTCAGACTGTAGAATGCAAAGGTAAATAGTGCATACAATCAGCGAGAAAATGTAAACACGACTGTAGTTCAAACAACGTACTCCAATAAATCTATCGTGACTGCATAATATTTTGAGGCTGATTCTCAATTCCTCAAAATTGGAATCCCAGAAATATTGTTTGCAAATTTCACAATTGATGTAACAAGTTTTTCTTTTTTGTTTTTTTTACAAATTGTGATTTCCCTGCATTCAATTCAATAGATACAGCAGTAAACAATAAAATTGTAACAGATACATCCAAAAATGAGTCCCAGAAGGCCACATTCTAAATTTCAATCCCAACTTTACAACAGAAATAAAACAATTAATTAAACAAATAAATACTCTTAAGCAAAGGGCAAACCTCAACGTTCACGACAAACAGTGATTTAGAACATAGAACCTTTAATAACAACTACCACAATAATCAACAAGCAAAAACAAAAGAAAAATCATTGGCAGTCTTGACCATAAACAAACAAAAGAAAATTCTGGCGGACTAAAAAAAACAAAACTCATGTAACAACCCACCGCCATCACACGAATAGGTAATCAATCAAGCCGCACAATCCAGAATAAAAATAAGCAATCAGACAAGTCATCAATTACTACGCTTCCATCAGTCACAAACCCACAATTCCCAGAAACAGATCAACAACCAAAAGGATAAATAAATTGAAACTTGACAATGAAGCATCATCACAAATTAGTTACAAATACAATAAAAATGCCAAAAGCAATCATTATACCAAATAGCGTGACTCGGCGCGCTCCGCGCGCCTCATCACACATCGTTTTGGAGGGGTAGGCATCTTTGACCATTTCGGTGTCTGTTGGGTCTTCATGGTGTTTTGGGTCTTCAGGGCCATTGGGGTCTTCAGGGTCTTTCGAGTCTTCGGGGTATTTTTGGTCTTCGGGATATTTTTGGTCTTCGGGGTCTTTTGGGTCTTAGGGGTCTTTTGAGTCTTCGGGGTCTTTTGGGTCTTCGGAGTATTTTTGGTCTTCGGGGTATTTTTGGTCTTCGGGGTATTTTTGGTCTTCGGGGTATTTTTGGTCTTCGGGGTCTTTTTGGTCTTTGGGGTGTTTTGGGTCTTCGGGGTGTTTTGGGTCTTCAGGGTATTTTGGGTCTTCAGGGGTCTTGGTGGCCCTGGAGGGTCTTGGGGGAATTAAAGGGTCGTCAAAGGTCTGAGGGGTCTCAGCAGTCTTAACGCAATTAAGAGGATTAATTAAGAGGGTGTTAATTTTATTCGAAGAAGAAGAAGACGTTTTCGTCGCATATAAACATAGCGACATAACGACATAACCATATACGTTTGCTCTATTATAATAAGAAGAAGATACTGAAACCCGACAAACTTCCCAATAACGGGCATCGTAATCGGCCCATTTCGGATACTGGAAAGGTTCATCCGAAATAAAATGACCCCTTATTATTCCTTTAAGCCTGGTGTTGGCTTAACGGTTAAGGTGGCTGGCTTAAGATGTCAGGATCTTGAGTTCAAGCCCTTGTCAGCCGTTGAATTAACACTAGGTGGGTTGACTCAGCCTGTCGTCCTCCCGAGGTCGGCAAAATGAGTACCAGCTTACTAGGAAGAATGAGCTATTTGAGTATCATGGGTTGGAGCTCTGAGTTATGATGTCCCACAGGCCTCTGTACCATCTCCCTGACTTCACTATTCCTCTGTGACCCCCCCTGACCCCTGAAGCCAACTCACACTTCCGTCATATGCAGATGATCTAACCAATGCCTCGCAACATTCCAATTTTGTTCAGGTTACCTACACTACACCCTCCACAAATATCTCGACAATCTTGAAAACTGCCTCACACTGAACCGCACGACTGCATCGCCACCAAAATCTTTTGTAACCCTTCTCACCCCAGACAGAAATGAATCCAATGCACATCCAACCATTACCCTTTTCAATGACCAACCTTTTCTCAACAAACATCCAACATTACTGGGCATCACTTTGGATAACCATATGACGTTTACAAAAACAAACAGATCAACTCACTGCAAAGGTTAACCGCAAAATCAACACTAAAAGCACTCACAAATACAACCTTTGGACCACAAAGATCCATTTGTAACAACCTACAAACAGTTCATCCTGATTATCATCAATTATACCAGGCCTGGTGGATTCACTTGTAACAACCTACTCAATTCATTGCCTCTGCAGCTCAACATCCCTCTCACCCACGTCACTCGATGACCACCCATGCTCCACCACAATGATAAACGAAATGTACAACTGCTCATTATTACTCTCATGTCCTTAATATTAGAACTGCACCCCTACGAAACACCTACAAGCGCCATCACATTCACAACTCTCTATCATCACAGTCCATAGACCATCGACCCCCAAACAATATCCTCAACCTTCCTCCCCACAAAATTCACTCTTCTGAGGCAACACTTGGTCATTAAATGAGAGTCCATCTGGCTAGACTCCGGTATGGACATCACCCTTCCCTTCTCTTATGCAATATCAACATGGGCTGCGACCCAGACTAAAGCCAACATGTCCCTTCTGTCTATCTTCCCCACAAACCACCTGGTAAAACAAAGACACCTCTTCAACATCTCTACTGCACTCGATCTCTGGAAAGTTATTTTTTTCTTTAATGTAAACCATCATCTAGCTGTTACATAGGCTGGCAGGATAGCCAAGAGGTATGCAAACTCACCTTTCAGGTGTCTAGCCTACGTTTGAATGCCCAGCAACAAACTGTCTTCCTGATGATTGACATACAGGGAAATTCATCAATGTGTGTGCTGTCACAACTCCATTAAGCTGAAGGACCCGTCTGCCAGCAGTGCTAGTTGGTGTACAAACATCATGCTACATAATATACTTTTTGGTCCTATTTCTCAACAGTGAAGAATCACTTTTAAAAAAATTTAAAGTTTTAGTATTCAAATCTTCACCAAAATCCAAACAATTAATCGTTGCCACACACTCAATCTGTCCGGCAAGTTTCATCTGAATCCGTGCATACATTTGAGATATCATGCAATATACAGTGCCTTCAGAAAGTATTCACACCCCTCAGCGTTTTTCACATTCTTGTTGTGTTACAGCCTGAATTTAAAATGGGTTAAATTGAGATTTTTTTGGTCACCGATCGACACATAATACCCTGTAATGTCAAAGTGGAATTTTGTTTTTAGAAATTTTTACAAAAGAATGACAAAATTGAAATACAGAAATAACTAATTTACATAAGTATTCAACCCACTGAGTCAATACTTCGTAGAAGCACCTTTGGCAGTGATTACAGCTTCGAGTTTTCTTGGGTATGTCTGCATCAGGTTTGCACATCTGGATTTGGGGAGTTTCTCTCATTCTTCCTTGAAGATTTTCTCAACCTCTGTCAAGTTGGATGGGGAGCATTGGTGAACAGCAATCTTCAATTCTTTTCATAGATTCTCAATGGGATTCAAGTCTAGGCTTTGGTTGGCCGCTCAAGGATTTTCACGTTCTTGTTCTGTTCACGTTCACGTTCTTGTTCACGTTCTATACAAGGGGAAAGGTGACCCTCTGGAGTGTGGCTCGTATCGAGCAATAAAGTTATTGGAGCATGGAATCAAGGTATTGGAAAGGGTGTTGGAGACGAGGATAAGGAACAAAGTGAAGATCGACGAAATGCAGTTTGGATTTATGCCAGGAAGAGGAACGACAGACGCGCTCTTTATTGTGAGGCAGTTGCAGGAGAAGTACATGGAGAAGAGGAAGAAATTGTTTCTTGGGTTTGTTGATCTAGAGAAAGCATTCGATAGGGTTCCACGTGAAGTATTGATATGGGCATTGAGGAAGTTAGAAGTGGAGGAATGGTTGATCAGAGCAGTGATGGCAATGTACAAAAGAGCGTGCACAGCTGTAAGGACGAAGGACGGGAACAGTGGTGAGTTTGAGGTGAAGGTGGGAGTGCATCAGGGGTCGGTACTATGTCCACTACTTTTTGTAGCTGTGATGGAGATGCTGGCTCAGAACGTAAAGGAGGGTTTACCGTGGGAGTTGTTGTATGCAGATGATCTGGTGTTGATTGCGGAAAGTATGGATGGACTGAAGGAAAAGATGAACAAGTGGAAGGAATGTATGGAGACAAAAGGTCTGAAGGTGAATATAGGAAAGACGAAGGTGATGGCAAGTGGTAAAGCATGTGGTGAGGTGGAAAGAACTGGGAAGTGGCCGTGTGCTGTGTGTAGGAAGGGTGTCGGAGTGAACTCCATTCAATGTACAATGTGCGCTGAGTGGGTTCATCGAAAATGTAGTGGTCTGAGAGGGTCATTAACCAGTGTGGCAGCTACATTCAAATGTAAGGTGTGCACAGAGGGAGCTGCAGATGGAGGAAATGTTGAGTTGGATCATGGAGACGGCGTGAAGCTGGAAGGTGTGAAAACATTTTGCTACCTCGGAGACATGCTGAATGGAGAAGGTGGATCAGACACGGCAACGGTTGCTAGAGTGAGATGTGCATGGAAGAAGTTTCGGGAACCGAGTGGCGTGCTGATGAGGAGGGGAGTGTCGTTGAAGCTGAAGGGAAATGTGTATGCTGCATGTGTGAGAAGTGTTATGATTTATGGGAGCGAGACATGGGTCATGAATGTAGAGCAGCAACGAAGGCTGGAAAGGGTGGAAATGCGAATGGTTCGGTGGATGTGCGGAGTATCGTTGAGAGAGAAGAAGACAAATGATGAATTGCGAGAGATGATGGGAATAGAGCCTGTGATTGATGCTGTGAAGAAGAACAGGTTGAGATGGTTTGGTCATGTGTTGAGGAAGGATGAAAGTGACTGGTTGAGAAGAGTGACGGAAATGAATGTAGAAGGAAGTAGAGGACGGGGAAGACCGAGAAAGACTTGGCTAAAGATGGTGGAAGAAGAAATGCGGGCAAGGGGGTTAACAAGGAGAGATGCAGAAAATAGGGCAAAATGGAGAAGATTGTCATGGGGACCGCAAGGATAACCCCCGCTCTAGCAGGGAAAATGGCCTTAAAATGCATGTTGTTGTTGTTGTTGTTGTTGTTGTTGTTCTGAACCCATTTCAGTGTTGCTTTGGCTGTATGCTTGGCGTCATTGTCCCGTTTGAACGTAAATCTTCGCTGCAGTCTCAGGTCTTTTGCACTCTGAAGCAGGTTCTCAAGGATTTGCCTGTATTTGGCTCCAATCATTGTACGTCTCTATCCTTTAAAGCCCCCGCCACTGAAAAGCATCCCCATAGCATGATGCTGCCACCATGCTTCACGCTAGGGATGGTGTTGCATGGGTGATGAGCTGTGCTCGGTTTCCACCAGATGTAGCACTTTGCATTCAGGACAAAGGGGTCAATTTTGGTCTCATCAGACCATGGCATATTTTGCCTCATGCTCTCACAGTCTTTCATTTGCCTTTTTGCAAACTCCAGGTGTGCTGTCATGTGCATTTTTCTCAGAAGTGGCTTCCATCATGGCCACTCTCCCATAAAGCCTAGATTTGTGAGGGCTGCAGACACTGTTGGCCTTCCGGCAGGTTCTCCCATCTCAGCCAAGGATCTCTGTAGTTCTGTCAGAGTGATCACCGAGTTCTTGGTCACCTCCCTGACCAATGTCCTTCTTGCCCGGTTGCTCAGTTTGGTCGGACGGCCAGCACACGAAAGAGTTTCGGTAGTTCCTCATACTTTGCATTTCCAATGATGGAGCTCACTGTGCTCTTGGAAAACTCTAGAAATCGTTCTATACCCTTCCACAGATCTATGCCTCCTCAGAATTCTATCTCGGAGTTATATGGACAGTTCCTTGGACTTCATGATATAATTTCTGCTCTGACATGCATTATTAACTGTGGGACCTCGATCTAGAAAGGTGTGTTTCTTTCTAAATCATGTCCAATCAATTGGATTGGCCACAGGTGGACTCCAATCAAGTTGTAGAGACATCTCAAGGATTATATTATCAAAGGAAATTGCATGCAACTGAGCTCAATTTGGAGTGTCACAGCAGAGGGGTTGAATACTTATCGACTCTAGACATTTCAGCTTTTCATTTTTAATTATTTTGTAAGAATTTGTAAAAAAAAAAAAAAAAGATTTTAAACTGACAATTATGGAGTATTATGTGTAGATCAGTGATTTAAAAAAAAATCTCAATTCAATCCATTGCCTACAGGTATGTGCACTCGCTTCCGACCCAGCTCGAATTTCCACTTCACATCCTAACAAGTGAATCCTCTTGGATTGCGCTGAGGTTCGGGCTTGGAATTTCTAGGAGGAAGTATAATTTGTATGCAATGAAAGTACATGTAATATGGGATCGAGTAAGATCGAGTAAGCTTCACCAGTGCGCGTGCGCGAATTTACGTCACGTCGGCAGCGAGAAGGCGTTCCCCAACACGAACCAATCAGGAACTGCCACGCCCACTTATATGATCTCAGAATTCCTGTGACAGATATTAGCGTTACACTGGCTGGAAGTCATTCGCTAGAGGCGCTTCCTCAGCGCCAATAAAGTGACTGGAGTTCTAATCCCAACTCAACTATAAACTGTCATCCTGGTGTTTGGCAAGCAAGAGGAGGCATCAATATGCGCGCCGTCCCTCAGAAGGACGTCAAACTGGTTGTCTAGTCTGCTGGCATTAATTAGTGGATGTTAAACACCTCACAGTGTCTTATGAAAAGAGTCGGTGAGTTATCGCCAGTATCCTGAAGAAATTACAAATTCATGCCGAAATCATCAGTCAAACATCAGGTTTAGCAAACCGGTTCATGAAAGACAGGCCGCACACATTCTCTGGCCAGCCCCACACAAAGTTGGGAATAAAGTGCCAATGTTTTTGTAGTAGTAGTAGTAGTAGTAAGGGTTAGTAGTAGTAGGAGTAGTAAGGGTTAGTAGTAGTAGTAGTAGTAGTTGTTAGGGTTTGTAGTAGTAGTAGTAGTAGTAGTCGTAAAGGGTACTAGTAGTAGTAGTAGTAGTTGTAGTAGTAGTAGTAGTAGTAAGGGTTAGTAGTAGTAGTAGGAGTAGGAGTAGTAAGGGTTAGTAGTAGTAGTAGTTAGGGTTAGTAGTAGTAGTAGTAGTAGTAGTAGTAGTAATAGTAAGGGGTACTAGTAGTAGTAGTAGTAGTGGTAGTAAGGGTTAGTAGTAGTAGTAGTAGTAAGGGGTACTACTAGTAGTAGTAGTAGTAAGGGTTAGTAGTAGTTGTAGTAGTAGTAAGGGTTAGTAGTAGTTGTAGTAGTAGTAAGGGTTAGTAGTAGTAGTAGTTGTAGTAGTAGTAGTAGTAGTACTAAGTAGTAGTAGTAGTAAGGGTTAGTAGTAGTAGTAATAGTAAGGGTTAGTAGTAGTTGT